>NW_013665722.1:228871-245737 GCF_000517525.1 Limulus polyphemus | reverse complement strand
CCTATCCCCCTGTGTGCCTTGCCTCCCACGACTAAAAAGTTAACGAAATAAGATATAGATTTTAAATCACCTTATAAAACTATCAACTCATTTTATTTGTGAAGGTATAAAAGTACTCGTCGTAATTTTGTTTTAATTTTTTTTTCTGCAGCTTCCTAGTAATTATCTCCGTCTCACCAAAAATGCTCGCCCTTTCAGCTGTGGGAGCGTTATAATGTGACGGTCAATGCTACTAATCGTTGGTAAAAGAGTAATTTTTTACTCTTTGCGCGAAATTCAAAACAAATCAAACTAGTAATTATCATCGTAAACTTCAATTTTTTTGGTCATGAAAAAAAAAAATCACTTTAGTAGAAACAATAATATTCTTGTTTTTCCAAACCTTTATATTATTTGTTGTCCAAGGATTTTGCTTACATAGCAGCGGAGACTGTCTTTAAACCAAGAGCTAACTTCCTTAATGCAGAAAGAATGAAACTAAATCTTGTTAATCCTGGAGCTATATGTTAGATCAGTGTTTCCCAACCTTTTTCGCCGCAGCGCCACCTTCAGCAAACAACGAGTGCTCATGCCTATTCTAATAAATTTTGAGACCATTAGAATATATTACTAAAATGAAAATTGTAAGGCAATATCAGTCAATTCTTATGGTTCAATTTTAACAAATATAACTTTGAAACCCTTAAAACTATTGTGTCCGCCCTCTCCAGCCCCTCAAAATTTACTGCCACATGAATTTTACAAACGCCCACTAGGGGCGGTACCGCCCAGGTTTGGAAACACTGGATTAGATTTTCAAAGAAGAGATAAGAATTTATTTGCCCAACTGCATTTCTTAATTGTTTGTTTATTTGTAGTTAAGCACAAAGCTGCACAATGGGCTATCTGTGCTCTGCCCAACACGGGTATCGAAACCCGGTTTCTAGCGTTATAATTCCGCAGACATGTTAATACAGAGAAAGAACATAAAAGCAGAATATATTTGCGAAAGAAAAGAAAATACGTAACTTCGTTGATTTTGTTTATAATTATATATATTTATTAGTTTCAGAATTGCAATTCTTGTTAACAGAGTGATAATCAAACCAGATCCAAAATAGTAAAAAATAATCGCAGTAAAAGCATATTTTGACAAACACTTCTCAATTCTGTTCTCCATTCCATGGACTAAAGTGATTATTGAACTGAAACAAGAAAATGTTAGAAAATATGAAAAGTGGTAAAACTTATGTTCAAGAAAGCAGTATCATATGAAATATTATTATTTTTACACACAAATAAAATAAAAGAGACGCATTTCCACGCTATGTATAGAGCTATTACTTTATTTTGCTTTACAAATACAATAATGAAGTATAAACACAGTACAGCAGGTTCCCATGTGATTGATATTAAGAATAATATTCAATGCACATGTTCTTGTAATATAGGTAATGTTGCTCAAGCCTTAACTTCTAGAACATAAAATGCAGCCAGCTTTACGACGACGACGACGAATCAGTTGATATTATTTTATATTTGGTACCTTATCTTCTTCCAACATTTCCTTTTTTTCCTAATGTGACTAGAACATAAAATAAATATGTTATCAGATACTAAAATTAGTGTCATACCTCTTCACAAAATTACTGTGAACTTTAATGACAACTAGAAACAAAACAATATCATTATAAACATGAATATCTAATTTAAAGATAGTGCATTTCATTTGAACGGAGATATTTAATCGGTGGTAGGTAATACGCTCACAATAGTATTCAATGTTCCGGTTGGTACTTTATATATTTGATATAAATTAAATTTACACGAACTTGTGTTATTTTTACATATAATTATGCACTCTTGTTAACGTACCTTAATCCCACCATATTTTACTACTGCCTCCTTTTCTACCTCTTCCAGCTCTTCCACCACCAAGTCCACCACCTCCTATAACTCCACCACCAAGTCCACCACCTCCTATAACTCCACCTCCAAGTCCACCCCTACCAAGTCCTCCAACACTAAGTCCACCCCCACCAACTCCTCCTCCACCAAGTCCGCCAACACCAAGTCCTCCACCTCCAAGTCCCCCACCTCCTGCTCCCAGTGCAATTGGCACAGCAAGTACTGCTAAAACAACTCGGCCACCACCACCACCTCTTCCATATTTAATCCCTCCATAGCTCTGTCCTCCAAAACCACCTCCAATGCCACCGCCTCCAACGTTTCCACCACCACCTCCAACTCCTCCTACTGCTATTGGTATAGGCTATAAAGATATAATTTTATAAGGATACTTTATGAATCTGTTTATTTTACGTATAGAACAGATGTTCTTTGTTTATTATAAGGTGTTAAACAAGTTACAAGATTTATAACAGATGACTCAGACTTTAGATTTAACTGATAGGCTGAAGTTGTCGATGGTAATGTACATCCATTTATACTTCAATGGTTAGGTATCTAAAAACACTCAATACCAAAACAAGACTACCTAAAAATTAATAGGGGCAGATCTACATCGTTTTACGGAAAACAGTCAAGATTTATTAATCCTTGGATATGATATTTTATGAAAAAAATTGTCAAGTCTATAATAGTGTGCCTTTTGCGTACTTAAACAAATTGAAATACATTTATTTAAACCAAAGTAAATTTGCTGTCTGTAAATATTTGATTCTTTTCATTTATTTCTCCGTTTTGTGGTTAAATAAAGTTGTCGGAACATGTTCGCATTTTCACATGGTCTGTTAGTATCAGTGAGGAAATAGGTCAAAATCTATGTCTGTTTTCATCCCTGATAATTAAGCTTAATGGATCTGCAGATTTACTCAATCCAAGCCATAAAAACTTTGTCAAAAATATGCACGTCATAAAAATTACTTTGAGTGAACTAACAATAAATGTATTCGTTTTAACATAATAATATTAAGTCACTTAATCTTAATATATTTATGATTATGTTATTTTTATCTTTTATACTGAGTGAAAAAGAAGATGTATAAAAACACACACTGCTAATATTATACCTGTATACTAACACCGCCACCAAATCCACCACCCCCTGTTCCTCCGCCTCCATAGCCTCCTCCTCCTCCTCCGCCACCGTAACCGGTAGCTGAACCTTTAAGTTCATCTTCTGTCTTCACTTCATCCTGAGTTTCACCGTGTACCAATGTTGTTGAGAGAATAAGTGACAAAAGAAACGACACCTGGCGGAAAAGAACGGAATGAATGAAACAAGGCCTATGTGTACCTAATTTTTAATTGATAGACTAGAGGAAAACAGCTAGTCAGCAGCACCCATCATCAATTCTTGGGCTAATTTTAAATGATCAGTTTGATTATGAACATAACATCTGAATATATTTTCTATCTGTATTAGTCGTTATTAGGGATATTTTAAATGTCATTTAAGTTTTATGTTGCATTTTTAAAAATTTCATTTTTTTAAATGTATACCTTCTAGAAAATTTCGTCAGTGATGTAATATTAAAATCCGAATTCGTTTCATTATTTCGATCGAATTCCACTTTTCAAATAGTATAGCCAATAGATATAAAGTGTTATTCATTCTTTTTCTGAAAAACAGTTTTCCTGCATGAAAATTGTCTCACTAATAGAGTGGTAATAACCTTTTTATAATATTTTCTATGTTTTTCATGTGGAAAGAGTAAACCTTTAACTAATCGAACACACACATACAAATACATTACAAGAAAGTCATAATCATAAATTTGATCATATTACTGTGCTACAGATTTCTTCTCCGTACACCGTATTTCTTACTCAAAGAGTATAACTAAGTTTTGAAGTCCACATACCCTTTTCTGCATCTTGTTCCAGATTAAAGTGTTCTCGTGAGGATCTGAAGAAGTTGGTAAGTTCTGAAGTTTGCTCTCTTATTCGGCTTCTTATATACCCGACTTGAATCACCTGTTTTACAGTACTAACGAAGACACGTTGAAAATAAAAGTAATAATGAATCAAATTTTGATAGAGTTTATTGTTCTTACGCTGAATCGTGCTGTTTTATTGTTCGTTATTTACTAGACTATTTTTTATGGTCATTATCTTTATTCACGTTGAATATTTCAGCGTTCTCAGGTATTCAACTTTAATCTAGTTCATCATCAAAAACTTGAAAGATCTTGTTTAATTAATTTTATTATTTTTCTGTACATCAAACAAAGTCCATGATATTAATATTATGCTTTGTAAAATCGACTGCAAACTGAACTGCTGACCTACTTTATAAATCATCTCATTTAGCGAATAAATAACATGTATGCAGGCTATTCTCTTCAATTTTTGTGCTCTAATCACTACTGCAAAGGGTGCGGTTACCTAATTTGTCCAGTAACCTGACGAGTATGATAGTTAGTAAGATGTATCTGTTATAACTTTTCTACAACATCGTTTTAAACCAACACTTGCCATGAACAATAACGAGGAAGTAAAACAACGAATAAAGGAATGAAAGACATTAAAAGTAATCAAACCAGATAAACTTTCCTGAATAAATTTATATAAAGCTTTCACAGGGTGATAGTTCCTACCATTGACTTAAACATCCTGCTTGGTAAGAGCTGATCTCGAAACTGTAGTTTTCAGCTGTTCACGATGTGGACTTCGTTACCAAATATGTTTTCTTTTACATTTTTACGAAACTGGTTGATTAGGAAATTAAAAACGATAAAATAAATGAATGATAAAGATATCGAGAAAGCTAAATATGTTCGAACACTTTCACTATTTTGTTTTTTCTTTGTTGTAAAGCACAAAGCTACACAATGGGCTATCTGTGCTCAACCCACTGTGGGTATTGAAATGCGATTTTAGCGTTGTAAGCTCACTAATTTACCACTGAGCAACCGGAGGGGGAGGGGGCAAGGAATAAAAATCAAAAGTGATTGCATAAAGAAAAAATCTACTAATCTATTTTAGTGTTTATATTTGCATTAGAAAGTACCAACAACATTATGATCAGAAATAACTGATAGTTTGTTTTGGTAAAAATTTGAGCAGTGGGATATTTGCGCTATGTTCTCCAGGGAAATCGAACTCCGAATTATAAACTCAAATCTACCGATGAGCTGCAGGGGAGTGAGCAGCAATAAATAAATTGTTTGTCTCTTCGCTTTTTAAGTGTTCTTTAGAAAGGAAGTGTGGTCATAGAAGCTATTTGTAGTTTGCCTGTTACTCATAATTAAGGCTATTTATTATCAATTGTAATTACACAGGCCTGCGAATTTAAACTTCATAAAAGTTGTTTTGGTTTTAATAACGTATTTTCCATAATTCAGCTACGCAGATTTCGAAAATAATATCCAATTTTTTTCTATCACGTAAGAATTTTTTACAAATCGTGAAGAAAATCTCTTACTTAGATCAAATTATTATTTCGTTTACCACAATGAAAATTTTTTATTATTATTATGTTTGTTAACAAAAATAGAAGCAAATTGAAGAAAAGAGAAGAACATTGATGTCAAACGAATATACATCTTCATTCATCCTGATTTTTTTTTGGTGAAATCTACGTCTTTTAGTCTCATAACTACGTGCTGTGGTCTTTCTTTTATGTATTACGTTACGACGTTTGTGAAAAATCTGTATGTGATGGAGAAAAATGGATATCATTTTTGGATTCAACGTATAGTAATTACTGTAGAACATGTAAACATTTCAAGACAATAAAACCACCACAGGCCTGTATTATCGTTGAATTTTAGCAGTTCTTCTGATAGAAGTTATTACATAATTCAAGGTACTGAAATTGTACATACAGATTTAATATTATTTGCTAAAATATAAGATACTATTAATTTCTGTATTTATTATGTTATTGGCATATAAAGGGTTCGAATTTAATTTGGTCTTGCAATACCTGAAGGAAAACATTTATGCAAATTATGGAATGTATTTGTATGGTAATAAACGTATATAACTAGATTTCGTTCATTCATTTGAGAGCAAACCAAAACCTTCTATGTAGTTTCTGTTTAATAGTATTGTATTTTCTAAGTATCGTATGGAAAAACGAGGAATGTAGAAAACACATAAAATAATGTATTTTTAGCTTTCTGTAATTTGTCACGTTCGTGCCTTTTGTTGACAAGTATATTAACAGCTGGAATTCTACTGATAACTTTGCATAGCCTAGAAGGAAATCTACGTACGATGTCAAAACGATCCGGCAGGCTAATGGTGAGTTACTACTGGTAGACAACAACTTACAACGTCAAAATTACTTCTATTCTTATGGTTAATGTAATTGAGAGCCAGAGATGGAACAACTAATACCTCTGGTTATTTGGTTGGTTACTACTGACACACAAGAGCTCGCTACATAAAAATGGCTTACGTTTATAGGTCGTTATAAGATAAGTGAAATTTATAAGCTGAATTGATCAGAATGAGTTCTAGCCTCAGTTTATAAATGGATAAGCTAACGTTTTTTATAATTTGATTGGACTCGTGTCAGTAGCTGTATTGTGGTATAGCCGATGAAACCTTGCTTGCAGTGAACGTTGACGTTTGACGTTCTCATTGAAGAAATATAGTATCAATATCTGAAATGCATTTGACGGCGCCCAAGTTTAAAATTCATCACAACTGTCCGTACATGCGGATACACTCTAACGAAGAGGGATGCATTTGTTACAAGAAGGGACACATTTGTTCTACAACAACAACAAAAAAAAGCAACTTAGCAGCTACTCACTTTAATAATTTTCTTTTAATGTGTTTTCTGTCAATTATTGAAGATAACGGTAAAATCCATTTGGTCTTGTAATTAAGACTTATTTTATGAACCAACTTAACGGAGCTGTTACTGAAAATATATTTATGGATAGAGTATTTTCACAGAGATTTTGGCATGGTTTAATCTGTCCGTGTTTACTGTTTTCTGTATCGTTCGAGTCACGCTACCACATAAGTTTTATTAATTTTAAGTCGCTGTTATGAATTAAGTAGTTTCTTTAATTCTTAATTAATACAGAAAAAATAGAGCTCCAGCTTAAGTTTTCATTTAACTTGAAAAGGTAGCTTTATCATTAAGTACTTGTCTAAATCCGGTTCCACTAACCGTTTCTCCGTTTTGATATGTAGAGAAATGTAGGCTTAGGATAAACTGAAAATTTCACTCTACTTAAATCAAGAATAAATAAATCATCATAAATTACGTGTAGAAAATAACTTCGAAAGCTCTTTCAACTGTTTTAAAGATGTTTTCACTCGTATAATTGATAAATGTGGTTGTCTTTAATTTGTTAGTTTTTAGGTTTTAGGTCTCCTTTTTATCAATTTTATTCTATTATATGTTTTTGTGTTATTATTTTGTTCTTTCTGATTTGTCTTTAAAAATCGATGAGTAGCTTAAAACTGCGAAAGCATTAAGTTTTAAAGTTAAATACAAATTATTATTTGGAGCTTGTGCCTCAAATTACTTTCATGCTTAAGTGGAGCTCAAATGTTTGAATATATTTGTATAAATATTTAATTAGTTAGAATCTTTAAGTTTGAGTCTTAGCACAAAGTTCACAATGAGTTATCTGACTCTGGCAACCGAGTGAGATCAACCTCGAATTTTAGCATTGTAAGTCCTCAAACTTGCTACTGACTCATCGAGGGAGAAGTTTTAAATATTTTAGCTATTTTACTGTTTATTTTCTTTTTCTTTTAATACTATGTAATTATTTAGTTTTGATTATATTATTCCAGATGGCGCTAGAGTGGTTTAATTGGAAAGCAATGTTTCGTACAACTCCAGGGTAAAGTCTATGTAAAAGCTGTGGTTTGCTACAATAAAATTAAACGATAAAGATAATTTATTAAAGCTATTTCAGTGTTTCTCAGACAACTAAGATGCAAATGCTGTGAGTTTTTTAGATCAACTGTCTATAAAATTATTTTGACACTTTCATTGTTATGTACAAAAATATATATATTTCATTAAATTGTTTGTTTGTTTGTACTTAAGCACAAAGCTGCACCATGGGCTATCTGTGCTCTGCCCACCACTGGTATCGAAACCTGGTTTCTAGTGTTGTAAGTCCGCATACATTCCGCTGTGCCACTAGGGGGCATTTCATTAAACGTTTTATGTTATTTTTCCTTTCAACTTTTAAGTTAATTTAAAACTACCTGCTCTCTAAATAGCCTGTTTCGTAGCATTAATTACTATTCATCTCTTCTTCTTTTCACATTAAAAACAACACACTTCAAAACCACAGTAAATTATATAATTCCTTTTTAAAATCCAAAAGATAGATAGGTTACTTACGTAATAAAATATGAGCCTCGTAAAACTTTTTATAAACTTCCAATATAGTTAAAATTTACAGCAAACTAAAGAGTTAAAGAGGATTAATTATATCTCTAGTACGCAGTTCAGAAACTCAATTTCTTTATCTCTTTTATTTTAAACAAATTAGAATTCAAAAGGGTTTCTACTTTATTATGCAAGTAATCTCTTTATATCCTTATGATCAGGGATTACACAGTTTGCTGTAATTTTAAACTGTGATTTTTCTATATATTTTAAATTATTTTAAAAACACAATGTTTTATATTTAAATTATATTATTAAGGCGAAAAGAAGTAAGGAACAAGAATAGTGAAACAAACCGATATGGTGTGAACGCCCTTCCTAAGCTGGAGAAGCATGATTAAGATTGATTATTCAGTGTACTTGTCCTAAGACATTAGTATTAGATCTATTATATTTTGTAACACTGCATTCTTTATGTAGACCCCTAAGGGACTTTCAAGAAATAGAAGAATATATAACAATAGTATTCCAACACTACACTATGTTCGTCATAGCCATTGTCGACGACACGTTTCGCTCAACTCAGAGTTCAGCAGGCCGGCTGGGGCAAAACAAATAATTTATTTTGACAAATATGAAGATTTCGCTTTAAGTTATTGAGATGCGAAAATTCAGTATTTTGTCACTAGAGAGCATAGAAATAGCTGATAGAATCTATGAAGTTAAAAATCCACCTACTTCAGTTAATTTTGCTTTTGTTTAAGTGTAAAGTTCAACAATGGGATATATGCACCGTATTCAACACAGGGGTTGAACTCAGAATTTTAGTGTAATACTCCTTGATAACGTCTTTCTCAGTCCAATGTAAAATTTTAGTATGCACAAGAAACAAAAAACTTTACATTTTTGTTACTGCTTTATTGTATTTAATTTAAAAAAAATAACTTACTGACTACTAAATGTGTGAAACTGGATTTGCGTGTTTGTGAACTATGTATAATTAGATTTTACAATAGTTGACTTGAAATAGTATTCAAGAAAAAATAGCATTCGAGAAACAAGTAGATTTCTACTGTAGTAAGAAAATAAATAAACAGGATAATAATATATATACATATATTTTCATTATAACGTGTATTATGTTCTTAGGAATAGTATTTTAAAACTTTACTCAAGTTTTTAGTCAAAAATGAATAAATTCAGACTAGAACTTTCAAGATGCCGTAGAAGAAACCGTTAGTTTCACACTCACACACACACAGACACACACACACACACACACACACACATATATATATATACTAAAGTGTAACATATAGGTCTGCACTGAGAGCATGATCACCTCAATTTGTAGGTGAAGTTATTTTCCTGGTTCCTTGAGCTATGACACATGTTTTTCTGTTTTTCAGGTAGAAAGAAGATGAAAATGAACAAATTCAATATTCTCGTACTCAACACGTGGCGTACATGAACTAACTTCTTATGGAGTTCAGCTGCCTTCTGTTTATATTCCTTAATCTAATTGCTCTTACATTAGAAGTTAGATGTTGAATCAGTAGGCTGCTTTTTTTAGTGGGGAGGGGAAAATTTCACATTAATTAGCTAATCAATTTCGCATTCATGTTCTTTTTAAATTCATATGACACTTTTTGTCTATATTAAGAAGGCAGCAGTCAATGAAATAGACTTTAATTTTCTTTCTCTCAGAGTTTGTTGACTCTCTCTGCTTTTACTTGCTATTCCTTTTGCAGTCTGATAACATAAATAGCGCCTCAACAACTGCTACATCTGTTGTATCCCAGCCAGCCTGAAGAGGCCTGGTATTAAACGAAAGGCCTCGTAAGCACCCAATATAGCAGATATTTTACTTTCACTCAAAGGTTCGTATTAGTAATAGCTTGCCCCCCAGTGGCACAGCGGAATGTCTGCAGACTTACAAGGCTAGAATCAGGGTTTCGATACCCGTGATGGGCACAGCACAGATAGCTCATTGTGTAGCTTTGTGCTTAATTACAAATAAACAAATTAGTAATAACTTTATTTTATACTTGGAATAAAGCAAGTTTGAGTGAACCGTCTGTGGATATTGTGCTGCCATCTCTTGCTAGTTTCAGAACTATATGTTTTTTTAATCCCAATTACTTCCAGTTGAGAGGATTTTGGTTAAGACTTTTTTTGTTGTTGTTATTTTTGCTGTTATTTTAATACTGCATTTGATTCCTTAGTACATTAAATTCAAAAAAATCACATATCCTTTACAGTTAGCAGATGCCAATAATTATATCAACACTCATTTGTTAAACCATATATATATAATTCTCCTTATTAGCATATGAACATTTTATAATAATTCCTACACTAATGAATTAAATGGGTTGGCTTTTATTTACTTTAAGCCTAAAAAAGCGCTTTTATGAATTTATAAAAAACACAAGTTCTAATGATTCAAGATCGAAGACTACAGTGATTCACTGATCTATATTTTTGAACATATATATTTAAATGAAAATCCGCTGGCAATTTCTTTTCGAACATGAATGCCTGTCAAAATTATGTTGTTCTTAGACTATTATTTCTCTCACCAATATATAAAAATCCTATCATGGGTTGAAGTTATTCTGAATATTTGTCTTAAGCTTTACCGACGTTTTAGGTAGTGTGTATATTACACTTATTCAACGAAAATCCTTAGTTTCTCTTCTTCTTATCATGAAATCTCTAATATCCAGTTCGTTTATAAGGATTTTGCATACTCTAATAAACTAATAAGATTATTTTTTTCTTGCAAAGTCTTAAAAAATCACTGATTGGTTATTGTTAACTACTGAATCAACTAAAAAAAAAGGCATATATCATATGATTGTCAATAAATACATTTTTGGTGTAACTACGGTATTGGAATAAAGGTATAGAAAAGCACAACATATGAACACATTTAGGAAGTAAAAAAGGAATCGTAATATCATGTACGATGATTACGTGCTAACAGTCGTTTTTACATCTTGACGACTTTGTGCAAAGAACTATCATGACCCATCTATCCACCGATCCATCCACCTGTGTTCCACAGTTCACGTAATTACTGCTTATGAATAAAATACAATATGTATACAACTCCATTGTTTAAAGTCTTATTCAAAGGAAAAATGGAGAAATGGGGGAAAAAATGTATTAATATAGCATAGCTTGTTACGGAAGAAAACATTTCCACTGGTTTATTCCTTTTATACAAACAATTTATTTCCTTTCACTTATAAACAATACAAATAATTGTGTCGAAAATAAAATTGTTTATACTTCCTCATTATTCTTTGGTCACTCTAACGATAATACTTTGTTTCAGGTTTTTGAGAGTATATAAATCAGTTTCAAGTCACTAGAGGGCATAGAGATTGTCGATAGATGATTGTTGTCTTCCCACAGCAACTAATTCGGTTAATTAAAAGTTTTCTCCTTTTGGCAGAAGAAACTAGAACAATACAAGAAATAAAAGTTATATTCGTTGTCTCTCTCTAACGCGTGAGAGGTAAAGTTGCATTAAAGGATATACAGCTAGCTGCTTCAACATAACATATTCCTAAGTATGTTTTAAGATATTTTTGATACAAACACACGATTTTATGGGTATACACATATATATATAAACTAAGCTGATATTTTTAAGTTGATTTCAAACTGACCCATTTAGCAGAAGAATCTATGATACAACAAGATAAAAAATAAAATGAATTACTTGAGAGTCTTCTCTTTGTTTCTGATAAAAGAAAAGTAAAATTACATTAAATGATATAAATATATATTTTTGTCAACATGATAGTTAGTTTAATTTAGATAAAACGAGATGATTTTATAGATCTACATATAGAGGAATAATATTAATGTTTTCTTCTGTGAAGTTGACTTCAAACAGTTAGGTGCAGTTATTATCTCACTTTAGTCCCACCATCCATAACCACCTCCTCCTCCACTACCCTTTCCCCCTCCAAAATCTCCCTCCCTCCACCAAGTCCGCCTCCACCGAATCCTCCACTACCAAATCCACCTCCAACTTGTAGTGATAAGGGCACAGCAAGAATCTGGAAAACTCCTCCTCCGCCTCCACCACCATAACCTCCTCCGCCACCTCCATAGCCTCTTCCACCACCACCACCTACTGCAACTGGTATAGCCTATAATATAAATAAGCATATATACAATTACTATGATGGCGTACGTTTTGTTGTACTTAGGAGCGAAACACAATATTCTGTGCAGGTTACATTTACACAATAAGTTTTTTATATAAACACACAATTTAAATAAAGTTGAATAAAATCAACAATTGTATAGCAGACATGAGAAAAACCTTCATATTTTTCACATTTAAAATACAAATGTGCAAAACAAAGTATGAAAATAGCATTGCATGTAAAAAAGGTAAAAAAATAGAGAAAAATTAACACTAGATCTTACCTGTTGATAAACATTAAAGCCATATTTAAAATGATCTTTAATAATTTAACACAAAGAGAAGCACTGATCAAAATCACAATAGCTTATCACTTTAATTGGACAATGAGAAAATCTCAACTGGAACTACTAGTATCTACAAAAAATCTGTTGTAACTATTTGATTAAATGGAGTCTTATTCAGTTTTGCAAAGATACCTTCGATTCAAATCTATTACCAAATCTGTCTATATCAATTCAAATTTATTTTGCTGAAGCTTAAACAGTGTTTTAAACTGGTCATTTAAAAGTGAAATACACAAATGAATTACAGATTATAACAACTCTAAAATGCAAAGATAAAAGAATATATAAAGAAACCACAAAACTAAATTGAGAGTTCAACAGAAAAAGCATATGAGAATATACTGCTGTATTATGTTTTAATAAGATACAGGGTGGTCCCATAACAATATGCATGCTTTAATAACAATAAATGATACATAAAGACATCAGTTATACAAAAAGAAAGAAGGAATTATGAATTTGCTAAATAACACAAGCATTTGAAATGATGGGCTACCACATGATTTGGTACAGTAGTACTTAATAGTAGGGATCGTGATGAAACAAAATGGTGGTCATAAAAACTGCCCATTTAAAACCACCATTAAAATGTCTGAATATTAACAATGACTACTTCACAGTATTGGCAGAGCAAAACTAAAGCTTATTGTACTTATAAAGTCACCTAAATCACTATATACCTCTTTATGGAGTGAATCAAAAGTTCATTATTTCATCTAAATAAGTAAGTGACTTTTCCAGGCAGTATGAAAATATAGTTTTTACTGTTATTAAATACCCTTTTAATCTAGGTTTAGAGGCGGTACGGTCTTGTAGAAAATAAGAACTGTTAAATACTTGCTGAATTATCAAGTAAGATAGTTATACAGTTAAACAACTGACAAACAATACTGACAAAATATTTTTAATATTTAAATTCGGTTGATAGTGTGAAACTGTAATAATTTAAGACAATGGAGTGAAAGATAATGTTTTATATGTTATATATGTTAGATAATGTTCAGAAGTTAGCAAGAATTTACAGATAAGTATTTAATATCTAGATACTTTATCACTTTCGGGGAATTCTTTATTAAAGTAGAGATGAAAAATACATGGTTTTTAGAAGTTGACAATATTATATCCAGAGTGAACAACCTTATCACACAACGCAACCTGCTGTTCACTTATAGTTTAAGTACCATTTAAAAAAATACATCAGTCAGTAATTTATACCTGTATAGTAACACCTCCACCACCACCAAATCCACCACCCCCTATTCCTCCACCTCCATAACCTCCTCCTCCACCGTAACCAGTAGCTGAAGCTTTCAAGTCATCTTCTATCTTCACTTCATCTTGAGTTTCACTATGTACCCACGTTGTTAATAGTAGCAGAGACAGAATAAAAGTTACCTGAGTGGACAAAGCTTGAAGAATTATCCGTATTTCTTATACAAAAATATATATTTGATATGATGTCCCAATAACAAACGTAACTGTTTCTAAAGAAAACATACTGGTATATATATAAGCATTTTGATTATATATTCGTGGTTTTTACCTGACGTATAATAAAAAGGTACATCATTAGAAGAAAAGAAATTGCTTTGAATAGTTTGATATCTTGGTAAAATATTGCTCATTAAGATATTATAAAGTACAAAAACACCATTATTTCTTCATACCCTATTCTGCATCTCTCGTTTAGTTTCAAAACCTACTGTGTGAATCAGTAGACTTCAGTGTTCTGAGCTTTTCTCTTTAACTCTGCACTTATATACTCATCTTGAAACATTTTAAAAATAACTAACCCTTAAAATGCACTGAACAATAAAAATTTACCAGGCCGCTATATGTCGATTATCTAATATAAGCTTTGTGTTTTTCCGTCATTATCCTAATCTAGTAAACGCGGACAATTTTTACAGTATTTTCCTTATTTCATTTATAGGTCACTTACGAAAAATATTCTTACAACGTACCTCATAGTTAGTTTTCTTTTTCTTTCGGAACGTAATTAATTTTATCATTTCATTTTTTAAATTATCTTATTATAAAGGGATTTTTATCATTACTAGGGTTTACTGATCCAGTTTAACGTACATATTTTATCAGAGAATACTCTGTTGGGATTATCACCTAAATGTTTCACGTAATTGCCTTTGTAAGTAGGTTCCTGTATATTTTAGTCACGATTATCATACTTCCTAAATAGTACGTGCTCAAGTTCCTCTTTTTTCATCTTTGTTTTGTTAAAAACAAGAAATCTTACATTTATGATGTGTGAGTTTATTTACCACTTACCTTTTGTTATCTTTCATTGCGAATGTTGAAATTTTCTCCTTAGATCCAGGAAATTATGATTGAGGATAATCATGCAACTTCTGTTTATTTTGGTGTTATAAATATCATGGTAACATAAAGCATTCTACATCCTCAATGGAATGTCCTCTGCAAGGTAAACGCGTTTCAATGAACTACTTCTAAAGATTGTTTTTAAAACTCATAGCTTGGGTAAATTAATACGTAAAAAAAATTACACGGACTGTTCTCCACGTTAACTACTTTTCTTTTAAGTACGAGCCTTCATCGGGTAACAATATACTGAATAATACAACTTTGTTTTATCTGTATAACTTTTTTAAAAGCACGTTTCTAAGCAACAATCTTAACACTGCTGAAAATCTGATACATTACCGGCAAGAGGGCCGAAAGCTCGCACTTGAGAGTAGTTAACGTAAAGAAC
Source organism: Limulus polyphemus (assembly GCF_000517525.1). Lineage (NCBI taxonomy): Eukaryota > Metazoa > Arthropoda > Merostomata > Xiphosura > Limulidae > Limulus > Limulus polyphemus. Next base: position 230,234 of record NW_013665722.1, on the reverse strand, counting down.
AGTCAGTATGAATTTTTTATTTATTTTTAAGTGTACTATCTCAACTAATTAAAGTCATTATGATATTTAAAGGACAAATCTCGACGGCTAGGTCTCAAAAGAATGATTACCTTGGTTAGTATTGTACCTTCAGTTTTAACTATATGAATATAAATATAATTATGTAAATACTTTAAAGTTATAATTGGAGAGATACTAACATCTTGGAAATGTTTAAACGAAATATCTCGAACCATAACAATTGTTACTCAGTGTGGAAATATGAGATTGCGTACGCATTAGATTTCCAGGTATATGGGAATAATTTAGATGTATTAATAGCATATACACAAATCGTTCGTAAATGAATATTTTGCGCTTGATAAAAGTTTATCTTACTCTTTTGCGAAACTGAAACTGAAATTTTTTGTAATGTATATAAGACATCCAATAGCTTATAATTGCTAAAGCATTAGATTACACTTAAAATTCATTGTGCATCTGTAGTTGTATACGTGATTTGGTGACTAGGTAGAATATTTCATAACTAAATGCCACTAGGGGGCGTTGATTTGTTTATAAAATCTGTGCTGCTTAACAAATAAATTGACCCTTTAGTGCATGATTTCGGGGACTTTTCTCGAAAGCTTTTCTTGATTCACAGATCAATGTTAAATCCCACAAATAAGACACACACAGACATATACACAAATAATCTATAGCGGGTTGCAATGGATTAGTTCTGTGATATTATTTTAAGCAAATATATATGTATATATATACCCAACTCCAATCACTTTCTCATAACATATACATCTAAAAAATTAAATTTATCATTATTTTTTTACCGGTTTCATACGTTCAGATATGCCTCAGAGTAAATCCATAAATCACAAAAATACGAACAACACATTCGACAAAACAAACAAATCTATAAGCAGACTTAGCCTTAATGAAACAAACAACTTGGGTGTCATTTCTTTTTAGGGTCATCTATCTTTTAAGTATCAGTGTTACATTAAATTCCTTGATAAGATCATTTTCATACCAATTTATTCCATTTGTATTCTGAAAGATCAGAAAGGACATAATTACAAAAAATATAAAAGTTTCCATTAGACTACCTAATCTATCTTTACTACAATTATAAAAATGTTATATGGCATATAGTGATTACCTAATCTATTTTGAACACATTTATTAAAATACTGTCTAGCATATGATGCACTACCTAATCTATCTTTACTACAATTATAAAAATGTTATATGGCAAATAGTGATTACCTAATCTATTTTTAATACATTTATTAAAACGCTGTCTGGCATATGGTGGTCTATCTAATATATTTTTAATACATTTATTAAAACGCTGTCTGGCATATGG
>NW_013665722.1:222080-228289 GCF_000517525.1 Limulus polyphemus | reverse complement strand
ATTTTTAATACATTTATTAAAATGCTGTCTGGCATACAGTGGACTACCTAATCTATTTTTAATACATTTACTAAAACGCTGTCTGGAATATGGTGGTCTATCTAATATATTTTTAATAAATTTATTAAAATGCTGTCTGGCATACAGTGGACTACCTAATCTAATTGTAATACATTTATTCAAATGCTGTCTGGCATATAATGGACTATCTAATCTAATTGTAATACATTTATTCAAATGCTGTCTGGCATATGGTGGTATATCTAATATATTTTTAATAAATTTATTAAAATGCTGTCTGGCATACAGTGGACTACCTAATCTAATTGCAATACATTTATTCAAATGCTGTCTGGCATATAATGGACTACCTAATCTAATTGTAATACATTTATTCAAATGCTGTCTGGCATATAATGGACTACCTAATCTAATTTTAATACATTTATTCAAATGCTTTCTGGCATATGGTGGTCTATCTAATATATTTTTGATAAATTTATTAAAATGCTGTCTGGCATACAGTGGACTAATGAGAGAATTTCTGTGAAATGGATAAGAAATGAATATTAATTTAAGGTTTTAAAATTTGCTCAAGGACACGTTCTTGTATTGTATTACAAGCATTACAAAGTGCACGGATCAATTGTGAACCATAGCAGTGTCTTTTCGTGTACAATGAAACTTTAATTACAACTTTTAATTACTGCCGAAACATGTAGAGTTAGTTGTAATTACAAGTTATAAATAAAGTTTTATTGTGCATGAATAAACACTGCTATTACGTTATATTTTTGTACATCCCACCACTATACGAACCTTAATGTTATTCTTTCGATTTGCCCGGGGTTACTGATAAAGGACGGAATTCCCCGAAATTGGTATAACTCAGTTACGAGTGGTAAATCGAATAATCACATTTATTTTCCTGTATTATTTTTATGGGTTTCATTAAAGTTATGCACAAATCTGATGTTATTTAAATTTCGATTTCCACAAACGAATCAATAATTATTTCACAATTGTACCTTCTGTAGGTATTCTAAACACGAAAGATATATTTATAGTACAAATCTGGAGACACTTTATGAACGAGACTTAAATCGTTATCAGTTAATATGAATTGCCGCATTGAAACCAATTTCAATAATATTTAAGGAATAATTCAGTTTGAATAATCCTAATAATAAAACAATAACTTCGACGTATTTAATTAAAAATTCCAAGTTTTAATCGAACGGGTAATTGTATACTAACCTTACAAGGAAAAGTTTCTATATTTAGGCCCGGCATGGCCAGGTGGTTAGAGCGCTCGACTCGTAATTTGCGGGTTCGAATCTCCGTCACACCAAACATGCTCACCCTTTCAGCCGTGGGGGCGTTATAATGTCAATCCCACTATTAGTTGGTAAAAGAGTAGCCCAAGAGTTGGCGGTGGGCGGTGATCACTAGCTGCTTTTCCTCTAAACTTACACTGCTAAATTAGGGACGACTAGCGCAGATAGCCCTCGTGTAGTTTTGCGCGAAATTCAAAAACAAACATCTTCTCTATTTTAGAAAATATCTGCTGTTTCTCTTTATTATAGACGTCCACAATCAGATTAAAGTGATATATACGATCTGTAATGAGAGTTGAGTGAAACTTAAGTTTTCGATTACGTGATATAGATAGTTGCAATAAAACAATTTTAAAAAATTGAGCACGCATATAAAAATACTCTTTATTTTGATATTTACGTCTTTTTCTATGATATTCGATATTTAGTTTTTATTGTTGTAGTAATTTGTTGTTTAAAGGTGCATTATGTGTTTTTCAAACAGTAAATTATTGGAAAATAACAGAGATTACGATGTTTCAACTGGTCTGTTATTCTTGCAATCTCTTTATATAACATAGCTGTTGACGATTAAGTTTAGAAGTCAATGGAACAAGAGAGCTGAGAGTATGATATAATCTACGAGCACTGTTTATTTGCTGAATACAACTAATGAATAAGTTCTAATGGCCACATAATTACAAAACAAAATTGTAAGAGTTAAGATATCAACGAATCAACTTTTCTGAAAAAGTCACATTTGGTAAAAAAGTATATATATATATATATATATTTTCAATAACATAAATTTTCTCCCTGTTGGATATACAAGACTGTTTAGTGTAGCAGTTATTATCTAGTTAATTTAGTGGACTAATATCTAATGATTATTTAGTTCTTATAACAAGAATGTTAAAGTTAATTATTTTAAAAGCGATAGTTATAACAAGTTTCGTTGCTTAACTCGGTAAGAGTCGTACATTGTATGTGTAGTTCAAATGATGTAGTATTGTTGATGTCATCGGAACCTCTAAGTTTTTCTCGTTATGTGAGTATTGTTACATCACGGCGTCACGTAGTTTGTAGAAAGTTCAAGGTCTCAGTTGGGCTACTCATACATATAGGTGATCAAGCGAGTGTAAGTAAGTAAAGTTCGGTAAAGTGAAGTTCAGTCAGAAAAAAAAAGTTAGAAAACGTGAAGCTAGCCGGCGTGTGAGTGATTAGCCTTAACTGATGATTTCTATATCGTGTTTCACAGCTATATTGTAACAACAAAGATAGGAAAAATTATTTGTCTTGTCAATTGGGTTATAAAGCAACTGAACGAGCCTGTGTGGACTCTTGACGAAAAAGAGAGACAGTTATGTAAAGCTCTGGATACAACTGTGGTAACCAACAAAAGTTAAGTGAAGTTAAATCAGAAAAAAGTTAAGTTAGTGAAAGTGATGTTGGACAGCGTGATTGTAAGTTTAGCCATAATGGGCAATATTTTAAAGGGAGCTTAACAGAGAGTAGAAAAATTAGTGGTTTTGTCAAAGAGTGTCCTAAAGTAATTGAACCTGTCTGGTGGACTTTGAAAAAAAAGGAAACAATTATTTAAACTTCGAGATACAACTGTAGTAACCCACAGAGTAACGTAAGTGAACATATCTCAGATTGTACAGTAAGAATCAAAGAAAAAAAATAATTCGTCTTTTCAATTGGATTCTAAGGTAATTTAATCAGCCTGTGTGAACTTTTGACATGAAAAAAAAAGAAGAATTATTTAGAGTTTTAGATACAACTGGGATATCCTATAGTGTAAAGAATTTTTGTACATAAGTTTTACTTGTTTTTATATATTATTTTAAAACAAGTGGATCATGTGCTGTCCGTTTATTGTTCGAATTTGTCGCCAACAGGTCACAGATACCTACTGTAAAATAATCCCACTCATATTTAAAACACTGACACTTCCATGGTATTGGTATAACTTCTGTGCCTGGGGTGTACTCCTGGTCTCCTAGAAAAAGAAAAGCAGTTGCAAAGATAAAGATAGGCAGGTAAAAGACAATAAGGTATTGAAATTTTCACTAAATAAAGAAGTGAGTTTTCAGAAAGCAGGTGACTTTGAAAAAAACATTAGTAGTGGAATATTTACATGATTTTGCAACATACTAATCAGTAGAAGTTAAGTTTAATGGTACAGTGGTTTGTTTTGAATTTCGCGCAAAGCTACACGAGAACTATATGCGCTAGTCGTCCCTAATTTAGCAGTGAAAGACTAGAAGGAAGGCAGCTAGTCATCATCACCCACCGCCAACTCTTGGGCTACTCTTTTACCAACGAATAGTGGGACTGACCATCACATTATGATGCCCCACAGCTGAAAGGGCGAACATGATTAGTGGGACGAGGATTCGAACTCGTGACTCTCAGATTGCGACTCAAGCACCTTAACCACCTGGCCATTCTGGACCCTAATGGTACAGTGTAGAACGGGATTGAACGTCTGACGAAGACGTATTATGTAAACACAAATGCCAAAGAAGTAGACTGTTACTATTAGAAGCAGTTATTTATAAATGAAAGACTCCACCAGGCGTTAAAAGTAGGCATATTATAGGAGGGAGCAACTTTCTTACTAATGCCTTTAATCAATTAAGGTTTGCTTGTGTTTAAGCACTGCGGGTACTGAACCCCAGTTTTTTAGATCGAACCAGGAAATTAGAAGTTTGATAAACGATGACCGTGGTTACTTTAGCTAAAGTTTATGCTGTAATTCATTCTGATGCTGCTTTAATTTATGTTGAAGTAGCATCATGTTTATACCTGTTTCAATCATAATCTGGGCTTGAGAGTATTTAAGATTATTAGAGGCCAGAGTGTTTATTAAGAAAGGCCACTGGGGTACAGACTATAATGTGAGATATAAGATGTACCCTGGGTTTTAGAGGTGACTGTGGAAGTAGGACCCACATACCGTTGTTGATACCCCGTCTATCAGTCTTAACCTCCTTTCGCTAGTCTCGCATCTTAAAGAAAGAATAATAAAATAAGTATGTGTGTGATATAAGCTCTGTTAAAAAATTATTGAACCAAACAGAACCTAGTCACAATTTTTATTTAGTTGTATACAGTTATATTTTTTTGTAATTTGATTTGCCATTTAAATTGGCCTTGCGTGGCATGGCGGTTAGGGCGTTCAACTAGTAGTATGTGGGTCGCGAGTTCCAATCCCATCACCGAATATGCTTGACCTAGCCACCGTTGGGATTGTACAATGGGATGGTTAATCCCAATATTCGATTAGAATGGCCCAAAAGTGTCTATCGCTTCTAAATTATGGACGGCTAGCGCAGACAACCTTTGACTAACTTTGCACGGAATTCAACATAACAGACAATCAAGCTCTTTAAATTATGGTCTCGTTAAAATTAAGGCTTTCAAATATATTGGAAATAGTCTTGATGATCACATTACGTTTACATGTAAAGAAGAAAAGTTTTATTTTAGCTAGTGCTGTCATGAAACATTTAACATTTTCTCGACCGGACATTTTGCATTGTCAGGAAACACGTAAAACTGGAAAATTCGGCGAAGTACTGGAAATTCTATATTTGTTTTATTTATTGTATATTTGATTGAAGAATGGCCCTACAAACCATAAATAACTTGTGTAAACCCTTTATTAAAATAAGCCTATATGATCCCTAGAAATAGAAAGCATAATAAGCATGGAGCTTAATTAAAACTTTAAAAAGTGATATTTTTAATAACCCTATTTAAATTTGTGAAGTAACCCTCTTCCCCACTTTAAAAGGAATTTTCCTTTCAATTTGGTGCGAAGCAAACTGGACTCCTACTCTTTAGAACAAACATATAATATTTCTATTACCTTTCATTTCAATGTCATGTTTAATATTAATGCTAATGAAGTTAAAGTTCTTAACTTTTATAGAAACTTTTATTAATAATTCAGCAAAGTTTATAATCAGTACAAAGCTTTTAAAACAATTATTTGTAGTTATTTCTATTTATATAGTAACTGTACACAAACGGACATTACTATTTGTGGGAGCCTAGCATAGGCTGGTTGCTGGGGCAGGTCACAGGTTAAACTCCAGTCACCCTTTCAGCCGTGCGAGAGTACATATGTGATGGTCAATACCACAATTCTTCAGTAAAAAGTAGTCCAAACTTTGGTAGTGGGTGATGTTGGCCAGCTGTCTTACTTTTACTTTATCACTTATAAATTAGGTGATGGCTAGCGCAGATAGCTCTCGGGTAGTTTTGCGCGAAATTAAAGAAATAAACAATACTATTTGTGATAGTAAAATATGTTATATACTTTAGTATGCTTAAGAAAGACAACCGAGTTATAAGATAAAAAATAATGACTTTTGTTTACTATTATGCATTTATTTGATTGTTCTTTATGTGTATAACATCTTTGTAGTTTAAAATCAAGATTAAATTTATTTAAATGACATATGAGAAGTATTATTAACAGCCCTTTTGACTGTTCTGAAGCTAAATATTTTAATACAATTCTAAATAAAAATATGTTTCTTCTAAAGAACATAAGTTTTTAGTTTTCTATTTCAGGAATGTAAAATCACAAAAAACTATTCTACGAACAGTTCTTTATAAATATTTGTTTGTTAATTAAGCACAAAGCTAAACAATGTACACACCGTGAGTATTGAAACCCGATTTATATATATAGCGTTATAAGCCCTTATACTTCCAGCCGAGCCACCTTGGAGTTAAGTCTGTTTTGATAGTTTGTATTACAAGGAACTAGATGGAGCACTGAAATATTGCTTGTTTCATTCATGGAATCTATTTTCCTTGTTCATAGAGTTAAGCTGAGACAGAGTAATTTTTTATTGTTTCGAAATACTTTGAATG
>NW_013665722.1:220238-221275 GCF_000517525.1 Limulus polyphemus | reverse complement strand
TTTTCGTAGATGGCGATAGTAAATTTCTATGCAAGTTAAAATTTGTAAATGCTTATAAATGTAAACTATCAAAGGTCAGATGCTACAAAGTTATTAATTAATGAGTAGATATTGAGTTTCAACTGTTTTAAGGGAAAAATAAGACAAGACTGAATGATTATTGTCACTGATACGATGTTGTCAAAAATAGCCAATCCTGTACTGTTAATAATATATACTGGAAATTTAGGTTGATTGTCAAGTTGTTATAAGATGAAACACTAACCCCGACGGACAGTGTTTGGTACGTTGTGTTCGCTTAAATTTTTTTTACAGTTTATAACGAATTTATAAATATATTCTTTAATATGTGGATACTTTATAACGTATCAGTTGACAGTATTATGTCCAAAAGTCAATAAATTCACTTTGACATTCACAGTAGCTTGTTATTTAGTTACAGATACATACCAGTCGGAACAAGAACAACAAATGGTAAATTATATACTAATAGTTCTCCACTCCCAAATCCACCATCCCAGTGTATTTTATACCTGTATAGTAACACCTCCTCCACCACCCCCTCCATAGCCTCCTCCTCCACCACCGTAACCGGTAGCTGAAGCTTTAAGTTCATCTTCTGTTTTCACTTCACCCTGAGTTTCACTGTGTACCAATGTTGTTGAGAGTAGAAGTGACAAAAGAATCGAAACCTGGCGGAAAAATTGACAAAAATATCACTATATAATCTAATGCACTGATAAGTAACATGACAGTATAGATAAAATGGGTAAAATCAATGCTTGACCTTGAATACAAACAACACAAAATACCGCAATTTCTAAGTAATTTAATTTCTTGCTGCTTGGGCCATCGTGCTTGCTTAAAAAACATTAAAAACTGTAAAATATCCTGTAAATGTTTTGGTACGATTCATGACTGATTCTTAACCTACATTAAAAATGTTTATCCTTTTAAAAAGAAACAGTCAATCTTTTGCTCTACTATGAGCGTCCGCAGAAATTTTTTCGGGGGGGGGGGCAAAGTTTTACAGGGGT
>NW_013665722.1:208634-219289 GCF_000517525.1 Limulus polyphemus | reverse complement strand
GAATCTATTTTCCTTGTTCATAGAGTTAAGCTGAGACAGAGTAACTTTTTATCGTTTCGAAATACTTTGAATGACAAATAAATTGTGGTTTAAGAACTCAATATTTCTGAAACAAAACGCCATTTCTGCGTTTACATAGCAGCCACTTGTATTAACCATTGTGTAAACGTTGAACACAATTTTATCAAACTTTGATTTACTTACTCGTTTTATCGTCAGTTGTTCACTAGATTTAAGGAAAAATTAATTTATTTTTCATAGTTGAACAATGTTGTTGGTTGATTTGTAATTAAGCAAAAAGCTACGCAATGGACTATCTGTGTTCTGGTCGTCACGGGTATAGAAACCCGGTTTGTAATATTGTACGTTTGCAGACATACAACTGTGCCGCTAATTAAACGAACAAAACCCAATTTACAGTATAGTAGTTTTAGGAACCGCAGAAAAAAGAAAAATGTAAACAGTTAAAATTAAAAAAAATATAATTCAAATGTCCTAACGTTAAACCTCTAAGAATTTCTGTATGTTTATTTAGAGTTTACATGCTATAAGATGAAATATTAAGAGAACGTGTTTTGTGTGTGTTATGTTAGACAAAGAAGCAAACTTTTTGATTTTATTCTACATAAACAATTTATTTCCATTCATTCAAATACAAAACAAACACTTATATTAAAATTATTTTAAAAGTTTAAAATGAAATTAATTTATTATCTTTTGGTCAGTCTGAAGACAATACTTTGCTTCAGGTTTTTGAGAGTAGGTAAATCAGTTTTAGGTCACCACTAGAGGGCGAAAATGTTGGTAAATGTATGATAGTCCCTTTCCTTTTGTCCTAAGTTCTTTTTAGCAGAGAAACCTAGGTTAAAATAAAGACAAAATTAATCAATCCAGTTTCTTCTCTTTGTTTCCGACAAGTAAATTATTTTAGAAGCTACATTTATGTACGTTTATAGTTAAATTTAAATAACATGACATGATTTTATAGATTTATAAATAGCGGGATAATATTAATGATTTTTTTCTATGAAGTTGACTTCAACTAGTTAGGTGCAGTTATTACCTTACTTTACCACCATCCATAACCGCCTCCTTTGCCTCCTCCTCTGCCACCACCTCTTCCACCACCAAATCCTCCACCACCAAATCCACCTCCACCTTGTAGTTGTAATGGCACAGCAAGAAGTCCTAAAACAGCTGACCCTCCGCCTCCACCACCTCCATAACCTCCTCCGCCACCGCCATAACCACTCCCACCTTTTCCGCCACCAAATCCTCCACCTACTGCAACTGGTATAGCCTGTTTACATGTATGACAATAAACTGAAACTTACTGCGATGTTGTGCAATTTGTTGTGCAAACTAGACCTTGTTCGTTCACTTATAGTTTATGTATTAATTTTAAATTAAAACAACAAGCGGTAACTTATACCTGTATGGTAGCCCCTCCTCCACCACCCCCTCCATAGCCTCCTCCACCACCACCGTAACCGGTAGCTGAAGCTTTAAGTTCATCTTCTGTCTTCACTTCACCTCGAGTTTCACTGTGTACCAATGTTGTTGAGAGTAGAAGTGACAAAATAAACGACACCTAGTGGAAAAATTGAAAAAAATATCAACATTTGTTTGTTTGTTAGAATCGTTATGTAATCTAATGCATTGATAACTAATCTGACAGTAGCCACCCAGTGGCACAGCGGGATGTCTGCGAAATTACATCACTAGAAACCGGGTTTCCATACCCGTGGTGGACAGAGCACAGATAGCCCATTGTGTAGCTTTGTGCTTAATTTCAAATCAAACAAACAAACTTACAGTAAAGATGACAATGATAAAATCAATGCTGGCCTTAAACACGAGCAACACAAACTATCGGTTGAGGACTCGCACTGGAAAGTTAATGAGTATCTTTTGGGGGATAAGCTTTCTGCTAGCACGCAATTTGTAAGTAATTTAATTTTCTTGCTGCTTGGGCCATCGTGCTTGCTTAAAAAACATTAAAAACTGTAAAATATCCTGTAAATGTTTTGGTAGGATTCATGACTGATTCTTAACCTACATTAAAGATGTTTACCCTTTAAGAAGGAAAGAATGGGTTGTTATATCTCCATGAGCTCTACATATTATCTCAGTAAAATCTTATTAGCTCCGAAAGTAGTAAGGACATACTTATTGTCAAATTATCAAGATCTATGGTTTGTGCAACTGTAATGAAGTCAAGTAAATGGTTAATAGCACTGCAACATATTTTAATGTGTGTTTTTATAGTTTTAACATTTCCTTAGTTCAACGACGTACGAAATAACTTTAACCGTAGGTGAAACTTGAAATAACTGCATATTTGCTAATAAGACGTAGAGAACGACATTATATGAAAGCTATTTCTTTCAATTCACAGTTTTAATAAATAAATGTATACACTCCTTTAAAGGCCGTACACATGTTAATCAGGTTTTAACTCAGATTAAAGAGTAGCGTATGGTAATATAAAAGTAACTTTGCTGATTCCATGGTATACATGTAAGTGTTTGTTCAATAATATAATAATAAGAATAATGCAAAGGTCTTTCTCGTTCATATGCTTGTATGAACACTTTAGTTTTTGTTGTTGTTATTGTTGAGAAATCTTTTAAAAAAAATCTACTATCTAAAGAAGTATAACAAAAGGTTATTGGAGCCTGTCGACAATTACTTGAAATATTTAGATAAATCCTAACAGTTTATTCTTCAAAAAAAAGATATACACTAAACTGGTTCAGTAAACCCTGATAAGAAAAGAATATTTTTAAAATAAAACGAATACGAGGATTAAGCACTAACAAACAATAATAAGTCGGCAACAACAGTAAGAGTTAATGACGTGAGCTGTGTGAAACGTTTTCCCACGCGACCTGCGACAAACGTACTTAACGGCTCAGTTCATTCTGTGTAACTGAGAAAAAACGTGCACTGCAGCAGAGCATCGACATCGCTCTATCGAGTTTTTATTATTTCATTAATTAGTATTTCTCATGGAAAGAAGGAAGAACCTTCTCTGGTGGGTATATAAGGGGAAGAGTTGAAGAGCAAACCTCACAAGCGCATCTGTCTCCAGATTCACTACACAGACTTTGAAACTGAACACAAGATGCAGAGAAGGGTAAGTAGACAAATATACAAACTTAAACAATATCATTGAAAAGTAAAAGCGAAAATAAAAGCTTTTCAAAACAAACACTTTTTTTCAAAGATACCCATAAAACTAATGGTATTTGTTATAGTTAATAATTTTCCATCAGGACAGACGATTTTGAAATAACTATCCATTTGCCGAAGCAGACAGTGAAAAATATAATCATTCGAAATGTCTCTGCTGTGCCTGCCACAAGTATCGAAACCCATTTTTTAGCGGCGTCAGCCCTCAGACTTACCGCTGAGCTACGAGAGAGGAGGGAATTATTCAAATATATATTTCCTACATTTGTCTCATATTTTGCCATAACCTCCAGTTAGGCGCTTGAAATAGAAACCTGCGTAGAATGCCAAGGTAAAACTTGTACAAAATACTCTTAGCTTTATTAAAGATAAAAACTGAGAAACATTTGTTTTTAACTTTCTCACATCATCTTTACACAAAAACTAAATCCGCTTTCATGATACCTGTCCCTAGGGCAGAGCGTGTTTGTCTCAAGATTTCATTTTAATTAGAAGTAGCAGGACAATAAACTTGTGATGTTTAATTGTGTAATCTCCATTACAAAATGAAAAATAAGGCAAATATTAACCTTAATGTTGTTTAACCAGACTGGTCACATAACTTTATGTAAAATTTACCATCAAATATCTGAACCTGTCTTATTAGACCAAGAATTATAACAGTCGCTCCATATCCTCTCGTTCGAAGGCAAAGAAACATCAGCTGCTGTAATAATAAAGTTAACTGATATTTAAGAAGGTAATGATAAATAAAACGACTGGAGAAAGAGGTAATATTAAAGAAAGCTAGATGCAAACCTGCAAAATAAAGATTGCTTGTTTCGGGGATGGGTTTCAAAGCTTGTGAACCGGACTTGAAACCGTGCGATACTATAAACTATTCCCCCACTTTAGACTGTGGATGCATTATAAGATTGACAGTCAATCTCTTAGGGAGAAGACAGTCAATCAGCAGCATCCCACTACCCACCATCCACGCGGGAGTGACTGTCACTCCAGAGCTTAAAGTGGGTTAAATTTTTTGTGGTATCGCACGGATTCAAACCAGCTCACCATTTCTTAAATCCAGAGCTTCATTACATGCCAACCCGTGCCCCAACGGGATGAAATTCTTTGACCTGTGCATCAGGTGCCAGCCACAACAGTATTACTAGGAAGATCGATACCTTTTATAGAAATTTGTAGTTCAACTCAAGAATTCTGGATTGAGCGAAACGCATTGTCGGAAATGGATATGACAAATATAGTGTGATTGGAAACTATTATTACAAACTCTTCTAACTCTTGAAAATCTATATGGAAATAGATTAAGAATGTAATGTTTAAGAAAATAATAGGCGTAATACTAATGTCTGTTGTTGATTGAAGTTATGATTTTGTGTATTTCACCAAAAAACTTACAGTTGTGAATATTTAGTAATACTGTTTTTCTTTATTTTAATTTTTTGGATTTAATGTAATATCATCATTAGAACTGTACTGTTATATCCGAATTGGAAAATAAGGAATCTCGAGAGACATTATATTACTTTAATAATTCATCATATAAACAGGGAAATGTCATTATTGGATAAGGTAAGAGTTTTATCTAAATTTTTAAATATCCCTCTAATCAAGTAAAGTAATACCCCTAGCTCTGATGAAGAAATAATAAAATGACAAAGTCATTATAAATATTAGAATAAAATGGAGGAAAGGCTCATAAATGTCTTCTCAAAACTAAAAAAGAAATAACTGATACACAGGCTAATCTCAATACAACTTAAAAACTTAGGAACTATATGTAAGGAATATGATGAGTTGAAACCCAGCTACACAAATTTTATTGAAGAAATCCACGTAGTAGAGAAAGATAATAGAATGTTTAAGAAGTGTGTACGTTCACTACAAAATGTCACACCAAACATGCTCGCCCTTTCAGCCGTGGGCCGTTATAATGTGACGATCAATCCCACTATTCGTTGGTTAAGGAGTAGCCCAAGAGTTGGCGGCGGGTGGTGATGACTAGCTGCCTTCCCTCTACTCGTACACTGCTAAATTAGGGACGGCTAGCGCAGATAGCCCTTGTGTAGCTTTGCGCGAAATTCAAAACAAACAAACAAACACTACAAAATTAGATCGATTCTACAACTAAAATAGTTGATGCCCTTGAATAGTATGGCAGGAAGGATTACTCTCCAGTGTTCCTATGATAAAAACTGAAAATATGAATGAGATGGCTATTAAATCTGATGTTACATTACAGTTGGAGGAAAGCAGTGATGTACCGCTGGCCTTTAACTAAATCTAAGCGAGTGCTTTTTGGTAAGTGTTTGCAGTTTAAAAAACAAAACCAGTATAAGTATATACGGACAACGTATAAAAAATTATGATTCGAACAGTGGAACAGTGGAACAGTAGATGATTTTGTTAAACTCAGTTTAAGACCAGCAGATAGTCCAATATGGATTTGCTCTGAAACAAAAACAAAACAATTCAAGACAAGGAAGCAAAAAAATTTGATATATTGATTATGTATCTGACGTATTAAATTGTTTAAAACAGTCATATTAGTAATTAAAGTGATATTTGCTATTAATTCAACTTAATAATAATTGAATATCAGTGTATTCAGTATACCAAAGCAATCGAAATTACATTGATTGTGCTAATTGTCACAATACTTTGTGCCTTGAAAAATGTTCTCTATAAATATTTGAACAATTTATTAAATATTCAAACCTAAATGATAACTCTTATTGTAGAAATGGCATGAATTGTATATTTCCAGTGATGGCTATGAATTAGTTGAAATCAACCTGTTTTACACAAAGTCTTGGTGTGACGTCAACAAGACAATAGAATTATGACCCAAGATTTAAGTTTTCGGACTTATTCAAGTACAAATACATCACTTGCTAGAGTAGTATAAACTAAGGGAGCTCAAGATATTTTAATCATTCATTTTAGCATAAAAAAGCTTTCAAAGATTTTAGTAAAACTGTAGAATTTTTTACAGACGTTTCTCTTTTACCTGGCATTAAAGCCATTTCTAAAACTAAGCTTGGGGATGATCTATATATAATATTGACTTACACATAATCTTTCCCTTACAAGTGCTGGTGGTGTTGGTATTATTGTTCATAAGGGTATAAAAGTTCCCCAAAGAAATAAATTTCTATTGTTTTATATAGCTGCGAATATCTGTGGACAGAAAAAGGATCCTTTAGCTAAAAAAGAATATAATAGTTATTAGACATCCTAACGAATACATAGAGTTTTCTGACACTGAAATACAACATATAATATATTCAAAATCTTTGAACGTAACGTATAACATATGTATAACATTAATATTGATTCATTAAAACATGAAATACATCAATATACCAGAAATTACATGAATACAATATTTGTGAATGGATGTTTACTTCTTATAACAAACTCAACTAGGACCACATTGAAATCACAGACTTTAATTTATTATTTGTACACTGTTTTTACCCAAATAATTCCTGTACTTGTTATGTATGATGCATCAGATTATTTACCTACATTTATATTAGTAAATGCAGTTAATATAAAGAAAATGTAATAGAATATAAATTGAGATATATTAAAATATCAGTTGGGAATTTTCAGAAAGGATTTCTCAATAGTTTGTCTTAAAGTGAAGTCATTCTCTTATTGTAGATGAACAATTAACTATCCTTAATAATATTTAGAATGTTTCGAAAATCAAGCAAGTACAATGTAAAGTATTATAACCAAAGCAAAAAAGAGCTATCTGTGTTTTACACACCACAGGTATCGAAACCTCAATTTTAACGCTTAATTACTGGGGCTTGAGGGGAAAAAATGAGAAAGAATTGAAGTTTTGTTATACATATCTGTCTGGAAGTGAAACATATCTTAAATCATGTTGTGTGTGTTCGTGCATGTATTAGTTTGTTCACAGATTCTCTCACTGTCTTGGAACTAGCAGGACCAAACTTGGTGGGCGACTCGGGATGGCCAGAGGGGAGTGTAATTATTTATAAGACATTCCGCTAAGAGGGGACTAAAATGAGCCTGAAAGATTAATTTGGATTTCAGAGGTTTCATGTTTGAAACTGTGCTTAAACCTCCACTCACAAACTAACGGCATCTAACACGTGTTCAGGTGACACGAGTGGGTATCTTAATAGTGTTCTATTTTGGATAATGACTCCCTTGAGTATCTATAGTACTCTATTAAATGCCTAAGGTGCCTTAAACGCGCAATCAAGGTCACTCAAGCATGATGGGATCTAGAGTAGGTTTTCATGGATGATGAACCCGAATCTGGCATCATAGTTTATGTGTAGGTCCTCCCTAAGGATCTCATTGGCGCCATGTTTGAAATTGTGTTCACAGCGCCTTTGAAAGAAAGAAGGGCCTAACTTGGCACACGTAGTCAGGCGATATGGTGTTCTAACGTGTTTTTTCGGCTATGAAACACACTTGGGACAGTTATAGAAGCAATTATGGATAATGGAGGAGCTTGATCGGTACTTTGGGCTTCTGGAAATCATATTCCTCATGCGGATTAGCTAAAGTTTATGGACTTACAATACTAAAATTCGAGGTTGGATTCCTAGCGGTTGACAGAGAGTAAATAGCCCATTTTGAAATTTTGTGTTAAAACAACAACAATAAGAATTGTGAATCATGGGGAGGCCTTTGAACTCCGCAGCGGAGCACGAGTATTTTATGCTAGTTATAATAAATCAGTGAATTATTAAGAACAAAATATAAAATTATTATTATAAGTGGGTTCTTAAATTTTACAGTAATTTTACAGGGATGTTTTTCTTTCTTTTTTAAGCTATCTCGTGATGTTGTTTGCTTCTTATGTATATGAAGTTAATTTCATTTTAAATAAGGGATTGTAGTTCCTTTAGATATAACATCTCCCAGTTAGGTATATATACTTTTACATACAAATTTTTTTGTATCAAGTCCATATTAAGCATTAGGAATGTATTTCAAACACACTAAAATGTGAAGTGAAAAGTATAGGCAATTTAACTTCAAGGTTGTCAATTCAAATTTTCAAAAATATTTTAACCTCCTCGCTCTTGGATTTATACTGTATAAAATGGTTAATCTAACACATCTTATGTGTTTGTTAATTTTTTCAATTGTCACAAGATTTATAGAGCGATTAATAACATTTTTATGATAGTTCAGAAAACAAATAAAGAACCAAAACTTAGACCACCACAAAATGCTAAGCTCGACTAATCGAATTGATAGGTTTGTAACATGTTGTTTTATGAACCACAAACAGAACAAAGGATGATAAAAACAGAACATAAAACAAGCCACTGAATCGACATGGAGACATTCTTAGTAGTTGTATGTTATGTTTATTTAGAGTGTACATAAACGGAGATGAAGTATTAAGAATACCATGTGCATTTCATGATATGCAAAAAGGAGACTTTCAATCGGCTTTATTCTATACAAACAATTTATTATATTTTTCTCACAAACAATACATACACGTATTTTGAAAATTCTCGGAAAGGGTGGTGGAGGAGGAGGCAAAGGAGGTGGTTATAAATGGTGGGACTAAGGTAAGGTAATAACTGCACTGAGTATAGAAGTCAAATTCACACATACTTGTATGTTATCCATATACATATAACTCCATAAGTCTAAATTAAGGTAAAAACATACTTAAATTTACCATATTAAGACTAGCAGTATATCTTACTTGCCATGTATAAGAAATAAAGGTATCTATGTTTATTTTTTGACTTTATTTTATCATAGTTTTCTTTGCTACATGGAACTTTTGACCAAGTGCAAGGTGGTACATACGGAAGGACATCATTCATATATCAACAGCCTTTACATCTCTAGTGACTTAAAACTTATTTACTTATTATGAAAACCCTGAAGCAAAGTTCTGTCCTCAGACTGACCAAAGGCAAATCAATTAGCTTCATTTCCACCAAATCCTCCTCCACCAAATCCCCCTCCACCAAATCCTCCTCCACCAAATCCTCCTCCACCTTGTAGTTGCAGTGGCACAGCAAGAATTCCAAGAGCAACTGCTCCTCCACCTCCACCGCCATATCCCCCTCCGCCACCACCGCCATATCCGCCTCCACCGCCATAACCCCCTCCACCACCTCCACCTTTTCCACCACCGAATCCTCCACCTACTGCAACTGGTATAGCCTATACATATAAGTATATATATATATATATAGCTATTGCGGTGACTTACAATTTCTTGTATTTAGGAGCTAAACACACTATTCTTTGGAAGTTAGATTTACACAATTAGATTTTTACATATGTTTAAGACATAAAATTTAATAAAATCAAATAATTGTTTAGTAGATAATAGACTGAAAATGTTTTACGAAAAGAGAAAATTACTATGAATATTCAACATTTACTATCACTAAACACCATAAGTAATCAGGTTTCATAGAAAACTGGGTATGATAAATCTTGAAAACATGTTTTTGCCAACAGTGTGGTATATATTGTAAACTGCGCAGTTTAGTGCACAGTGATGCCATTTCACCTCAGTATAGAATATGATCTTTGTTAATAGTAGAGTAAGTTGAGAAAATTTTCTAGATAATTGAGTGATGATGAATTATAAATAACTTAGGTAAATAATTCTGAAGTTGAAAAAGCCAATGAACGTAGGACAAGCTGGCTTACACAACACGATTTGCTGTTCACTTATAGTTTACGTATGAGTTGAAATGAAAGCAACAAATAGTAGTTTATACCTGTATACTAACACCTCCACCTCCACCTATTCCTCCGCCTCCAAAGCCTCCTCCTCCACCACCGTAACCAGTAGCTTCACTTTTCAAATCGTCATCTTTATTCACTTCTTTCTGACTTTCACAATGTACCCACGTTGTTGATAGTAGCAGAGACAAAATACAAACTACCTGGTGGGAAAATGCTTGGATAATTATCACTATTTTCTATGAAACACACTAAGCTGTGTGATATATGATAATTAATCTGGACAGTAGCGATGATTGTGGTGAATTAGGAATAACGACATTTGTTACCAATTGTCCCGAATATAATGTTCTAAGTGAAGAAACTCTTAATGAATTGATAAGGTATTATTGAAGTCAGTTTAATAAAGTTAATATTACATATAATTCTAACCATCTCATGTAAATGGTTAATGGTACTGTAACAAACCATATCTTTTTTATTTTCTCTTAATTACGAACTATATAGAACAGCAAATAAAGATATAAATAACCAGTTTCTTCCTAATTAGAAGATGGAAACAGCATTACACGAAAATAGTTCAGTTAATTCACGAAAAACATAAACTTCTCCTATAGTCTCGGAGCTCGCCATGAAATCAATATGGTTACAATGTGTTATAGTTAATTTTATATTATCATACACTATTCGTTCATCTGATTTAAACCTGATTATACTGTATGATATTCTACTTACCC
>NW_013665722.1:201340-207742 GCF_000517525.1 Limulus polyphemus | reverse complement strand
ATAACGACATTTGTTACCAATTGTCCAGAATATAATGTTCTAAGTGAAGAAACTATTAATGGATTGATAAGGTATTACTGAAGTCAGTTTAATAAAGTTAATATTACATATAATTCTAACCATCTCATGTAAATGGTTAATGGTACTGTAACAAACCATATCTTTTTTATTTTCGAACTATAAATTACGAACAGCTAATAAAGATATAAATAACCAGTTTCTTCCTAATTAGAAGATGGAAACAGCATTACACGAAAATAGTTTAGTTAATTCACGAAAAACATAACCTTCTCCTATAGTCTCGGAGCTCGCCATGAAATCAATATGGCTACAATGTGTTATAGTTAATTTTATATTACCATACACTATTCGTTCATCTGATTTAAAACCTGATTAAACTGTATGATATTCTACTTACCCTATTCTTCATCTTGTGTACAGTTTCAAATTCTGCTGAGTGAATCTGGAGACTGATGTGCTTGTGAGGTTTGCTCTTCAACTCTTCCTCTTATATATCCACCAGAAAACACTTTTTTCATTCTTTCCGTGAGAAGATCTAATTAATGACATAATAAAAACTTGACAGAGCGTGAAGTCGATGCTCTGCTCAAAGCCTCGTTTTCCTCATTGTTGTAGAGAATGAACTGAGCCGCTTGAACACGTCAGACATATGTTACTTGTGGAAACACTTCACACAACTCACGTCACTAGCTCTTCTTGTTGTTGTTGCTGATTAAATATTGTTTCTTAGTGCTTGATCATTGTAATCATCTTATTGTTAAAACATGATTACCTTTATTAGAATCCACTGACGTATTTTATTATATTTCTAATTAACAAAAAATGTCCGAATGTAGTATTATCAGTATATATATATATATATATATATATGAATGTATGCCACTTATTCATGACTGTCTCACCCAAGCTAATAAGTACTGTAGTCCCTCAATAATTTATTGTTTATGTTTTACGGTAAACCGGTTTAGCTTGAAATAAATAGATAGGTTAAAGATAGTAAGGAAGTTGATTTCGTAGTTAGACTTGTATTTAACACTTTAAGCATTTTAAAAATCTCAACATTCGATTTCCTTTACGTTTGAAGGAGAAAGATAAATAACTACTACAGTTTCTTATTGTGTTTGTGTTTTTACTTTAAGTTGTTCATAGTCATAAACTAAACGTTTTTTTAAATAGTTTGTTTGTTTTGAATAACGCGCAAAGCTACACGAGGGCTACCTGCGCTAGCCGTCCCTAATTTAGCAGTGTAAGACTAGAGGGAAGGCAGCTAGTCATCACCACCCACCGCCAACTCTTGGGCTACTTTTTTACCAACGAATAGTGTGATAGACCGTCACATTATAATGCCCTCACGCTGAAAGGGCGAGAATGTTTGGTGTCACGAGGATTCGAACCCGAGACCCACAGATTGCGAGTCGTCAATTAAGATAATTTGTTCAGTATTTGATTCGAATATTCTGTTGTCGTTATAACATCGGAATGTGAAAAATATTTAAATTTATAATTTGAGCCTAATGGACTTGAAATTATAATATTACATTCAAATAACAAGATGTAATTGTTTCAAGATCCACGTTTATTAGTAAGTGAGCTATAACAAAATAGTTAGTGAATAAATTATTATCAATGAAAATGCTAATTCTACATGTTTTAGAAAATAATTTTATTGCTTTTATTGGCATGTTAGTGATATATATTATCGTTTCTTTTTGCCAGTAATATATGTATAATTCTGTTTCTTCTTACAAATAATATTCATACACGCCTAACCAGGAAGGGGTGCAAAAAATTGTTTAGAAAAATATTTTCTTGCCTCGCTTCATTTTCCACTTATTACTAGATCGCTATGCTCCGTCCATTTGTCATATAAAACTTTACTTACATGTCACATAACAAATCTTGTCTGGTAAACATCACGGTCAATGTATGCTGAAAAACACCTAACCAAATTCCTTAATGTTACCTGCTATATTATTATCAAAGATACATGCTGTGTTGTGGAATTAAAAGTGATAAGCTATATAAAGAACGTCATTACTTAATACACACTGAAGTATCTATAAACGTGTACAACTTTTAAACATAGATTTATTGATTTCTCGTCAGGAATATTATTCTATCAACATCAACAATATGCTCTCGTGTTTATGTACGTTTTTTTCAATGTGTGTGTAACTATTCTAAAACTTTCTCTTGTTCTAATCTCAAATTCATAGATATCTATTTATGTATCTTAAAGGACAAACTACACCTTTTCGAAAATTAGAAAAGTATGCAGCTTATATTGATGTAATAAATTCCGCAATGGGAAGGTCGTGGTGGGTCAACTATGGTATGCTGTCAGTCCACTGCCTCTGAACTTAGTATGGACATTATGAAAACAACTGGTGTGATTATCAGTGGCTAATCAGTAAAGAATAAACTCTGTGAATCTAGTTTCATCTTCTCACACACTGTTTGCAAAGCTCAACACTTACTTTTGAAATTACGGTAGGACAGGCATGAATAACGCCAAATTTTATTTCGCAAGCAGGATATTCTAAACTAAATTCTTAGGAATTAATCACACTTTCATTCACATTTCAAAATGTGACGTAACTTAAAGAATGAAAATGTAGATTTACTGTATTTTATTGTTGAGCAGCTTTTAGCTTGACTGAAGTGTTCAAGAATTACTTTTCGCGATGGGCGGTTTAAGTAGCTCAGAGTTGCTAGTGAAAATCAGTTACTGGCGACAGTGAAAGGTAAGGCGTCGTGGAAGCTTTCCAAACATGTGCCATGTAATATGCCCTTCATATATAAGGAAACATCATTTGAAGTCACTGCCGTCCTTCTTTACCTTTGGAAAACAAAATCTATCTTAATTCTTTCAAACTGTACAAATTTTCAAATCCATTCAAGATAGCATTGTCACAATCACGAAAGGTTTGAGTAAGACTGCAAATGCCTTTCGAAGAAAATGAATCTCTACTGTCAGTGCCTTTGAATGCATATAAGCTTATAAGAGCCTCTTCCTTCTTCTTACCAGATTTATCATAGCTGTCCTTAATCTTCATTCTCTGACTTGACTTTCTGATAACAATGATTGAATCAGGCAGTCGTGACAAGTGCCCTGTTAGTAAAAGAAATACGCCTGTATCTACAGAGAACACATCAAGCCATCTATCAAGATCTTTGTGCATAACATCGAATGCGTGAAGGAGAACAATATGACCACCCTCTTCTAGAGAATGTCTACCATTTAGCATTTTTGACATTTACACAATATCGGACAGTTGGCAGTTAGCCTTGATATAAGTACGATGTGCAAAGAGAACTCGAGAAGTCCTTTCTTTGTAATGGTCCAATATTTTCTAGCTGAGATGTTTAATCAGTTCTGACTTTGTTTTAATGTGAGCAAGAAATTATTTCGCTGATTTTATTCGGGTGTTGTAATTCGTGTGCAAATGAATAGCATTCGTTTTTCTTGTTCTCTGGGTGTGAGTTGTTTCTTTAAGAGATCGATTAACGTAATGAGTGAAGATAATTCTAGCCTTGTCATGTGTGATGTTGATGTGCGTAATTTTTTCAACAAATATCTGTGTGAATTGCTATGCATTAGTAAGTTCCGATGTCTTTGCAGTCACATTCACTACGCACGTGGCATCAATAATCAAAATAGATCCAGACGTATCCCTGTCAGAAACAACTGACGTACTACCTGGCGATAGCAGCCCTGTTATTGACAACCAAACTTGCGCTTTTTCTGAAAGCGTAACCATCGTATCATCCTAATGGAAATTAGGAGTTACCATATGAAACTCATATTCTCTGATGGTTTCTTTCATATTTACGTCTGCTCTCTTTTTCGACTATTTGTCCTTAAATGTATTTTTACGTCTTGAGACCAAGCGTTAAATTGTTCACAGTTTATATCATTATGTGTTGATCAACTAGTACAACAAAGATAACATGATTCAATTGATAAGATAATGACAGATACGAAAATAAAGAACTTTAAAATCAATTTTTAAATAATCAATATATGAGAAAATAGCAAATGCATTCAGAACCTTACTTTCTAGAAATGCTCTGAAAGTGCAGAACTTTGCGTTAGTTCTCTATCTGTTTATTGATGTTCATCCCTATATAATCTACGAGAACTGTTTATTTGCTGAATACAACTAACGAATAAGTTTTAATGACAATATAATTACAAAACAAAATTGTAAGAGTTAAGATCTCAACGAATCAACTTTTCTGAAAAAGTAAGATATATATATTCAATAATATAAATTGGCTTCCCTGGCACTGATACAACTTCTGTGTCTGTGGATGTACTTCTGATCTCTTAGAAAAAAAAACAGTTAAAGATACGCAGGGAAAAGACAATAAGGTACTGAAATTTCTACTAAATAAAGAAGTGAGTTTTAAGAAAGCAGATAAATGTGAAAAATACACTAGTAGTGAAAACTTTACATGATTTTGCAACATAACAATGAGGAGAAGTTATTTCAAAGGTACAAAAGAACGGGATGCAATGCAATTATAAATAAAACAGGAGGGAATCCTCAATAACTTCGGCTCTTTAAATATTTTTAAATCGGGTTTCAATACTCACGGTGTGTACATTTTGTAGCTTTGTGCTTAATTAACAAACGAACAAATATTTATAAAGAACTCTTCGTAGAATAGTTCTTCTTTCGGTGAGGTTACATTCCTGAAATAGAAAACAAAAAACTTAAGTTCTTTAGAAGAAGCATATTTTAGTAGCAGCTGAGCGGTTCATAGAACGACTCCGAGTCTTTTGTTTGTTTTTCAAGTACAAACTTTTAGCTCATAGCTCCGTCATCTCTTTACCAGTTTGAGATATAATTATAGTTTTTGACTCAGGAGGTCAAACCATTTCGATTGATATATTTGACCATAGGTCTCATAGATTAATTTACTCTAATCCTGCCTAAAATAATTTCAATTTGAGGGTAGACTTATAGAGATCTTGATGAGTAATAAAATCGAATCGGATATACGCGCGCCCCACGCTTAGTATTGCTGGCGCATAAAAATACGGCTAATAAAAACGGAAACAAAGGTCTCATAAATTAATTTACTCTAATCTTGCCTTGAAACAAGAAATATTTCAGTGCTCCATCTAGTTCATTGTAATACAAACTATCAAAACAGACTTAACTCCAAGGTGGCTCGGCTGTAAGTATAAGGGCTTATAACGCTATATATATTTCATTGAATCTATTTTCCTTGTTCATAGAGTTAAGCTGAGACAGAGTAATTTTTTATTGTTTCGAAATACTTTGAATGACAAATAAATTGTGGTTTAAGAACTCCATATTTCTGAAACAAAACGCCATTTCTGCGTCTACATAGCAGCCACTTGTATTAACCATTGTGTAAACGTTGAACACAATTATATCAAACATTGATTTACTTACTCGTTTTTTTCGTCAATTGTTCACTAGATTTATGGAAAAATTAATTTATTTTTCATAATTGAACGATTTTGTTGGTTGGTTTGTAATTAAGCAAAAAGCTTCGCAATGGACTATCTGTGTTCTGGCCGTCACGGGTATCGAAACCCGGTTTGTAACATTGTAAGTTCGTGTGTTATGTTAGACAAAGAAGCAAACTTTTTAATTTTATTCTACATAAACAATTTATTTCCATTCATTCAAATACAAAACAAACACTTATATTAAAATTATTTTAAAAGTTTAAAATGAAATTAATTTATTATCATTTGGTCAGTCTGAAGACAATACTTTGCTTCAGGTTTTTGAGAGTAGGTAAATCAGTTTTAGGTCATCACTAGAGGGCGAAAATGTTGGTAAATGTATGATAGTCCCTTTCCTTTTGTCCTAAGTTCTTTTTAGCAGAGAAACCTAGGTTAAAATAAAGACAAAATTAATCAATCCAGTTTCTTCTCTTTGTTTCCGACAAGTAAATTATTTTAGAAGCTACATTTATGTACGTTTATAGTTAAATTTAAATAAAATGACATGATTTTATAGATTTATAAATAGCGGGATAATATTAATGTTTTTTTTATTCTATGAAGTTGACTTCAAATAGTTAGGTTCAGTTATTACCTTACTTTACCACCATCCATAACCGCCTCCTTTGCCTCCTCCTCCGCCACCACCCCTTCCACCACCAAATCCTCCCCCACCAAATCCACCTCCACCTTGTAGTTGTAATGGCACAGCAAGAAGTCCTAAAACAGCTGACCCTCCGCCTCCACCGCCATAGCCCCCTCCACCACCTCCATAACCTCCTCCGCCACCGCCATAACCACTCCCACCTTTTCCGCCACCAAATCCTCCACCTACTGCAACTGGTATAGCCTGTTTACATATATGACAATAAACTGAAACTTACTGCGATGTT
>NW_013665722.1:195380-201330 GCF_000517525.1 Limulus polyphemus | reverse complement strand
CTTAATCCTGGTATTCATCTTATTCTTAAAACATAGTTACCATTTCTTACTAGGGTTTACTGAACCAGTTGAGCGAATATCTTTTTCAAGAAATAAACTGTTAGGACTTTCCTAAATATTTCAAGAAAATAACGACAGGCTCCAATACCCTTTTGTTATAATTCTTTTACTGCACAGTTTTTCGTTATTGTTTAGATAGTAGATTTAAAAAAATTCCAACAACAAAAATTACAAGGTTTATACAAGCATGTGGACGAGAAAGACTATTGCATATTATTATTATTCTATTGTCAAAACACACGCACGCGCATATGATATATATATATATACTTAAACAATATCATTGAAAAGTAAAAGCGAAAATAAAACCTTTTTAAAACAAACACTTTTTGTCAAAGATACCCATATAACCAATGGTATTTGTCATAGTTAATAATTTCCCATCAGGACAGACGATTTTAAATTAACTATCCGTTTGCCGAAGCAGACAGTGAAAAATATAATCATTCAAAATGTCTTTGTCTGTCGTTAAACACGAAGTTACCCAATGGGCTATCTGTGTTGTGCCCACCACGAGTAATGTGCAATGCTTTTTCTCATACTTCACCACAGTAAGCTGATCCGATGTGCCACATCCTAGGCACTGCTTGCATCGTGAATGGTTCCTGATGCAACAGTTTCAATGGTATTCATTACCTCGAGAACAGTTTCATGTTCGTGGATGTCTTACCCTTGGACCGTTGGACTACACTTCCTGTCTCTAGGAGCTTTCTTTCTAAACAGTCTGCTGACAACAACATCTGTGCATATTTTCTGTTGGTCCTGCAGCGGTTTGGCCAGAATACTGCCTCAGTATTTCAGCCATTTTGATGGTAAAACTCCACTGATACGAGATATTGTTCTAAACTTAACATTTTATTGTGCTTTCCACTGCAAGTGACAGAATGATAGTTGTCCCTACCATCCTGTGCTTATACACCAGCCTAGTTTGCATGTAACTATGTTCAGGATCATAGAATGTTTCCAGAAATCAATGAAATATATTTCATGATTCCTTTCGAATTTACGCAAAATGTTTTGCTTATATGTAACATGATTTGCCTCACAAAATGCTCTAAATAGAATATATATCTAAAAATGTAAGCATACAATTAAAGTTTATTTATTTATAAATACGATTTTTATGACCTATTATGTAGATCTTTTAAGCACACACACTACAAAACGTCTGCCATGTTGTTCGTCACAAAAAAAGTTGATTTGTCAGTCAAATCCACGATACGCAATACATATCAATGGACACTCTAATGTATGTTTTTAGTGTGACGTTTCAAAGATCATCATCAAGGTGTGTAATTGAATTAGAGACTAACTATTATATGTATGTGAACATATGTAGTGTTTAACAATGCTCACGTACTTGTTTTCACGGTAACGATTGATTACAATTTTATTTGTCATAAGGCATCAGTGTCAGGCCTATTACATTTTTAGACACTAGATTCTTAATACATTCTTTTGGGAAACTTCAAGAATTAGAAGAGTGAATAATAATAGTATTCCTACCAAACTACATTTCTCAAATCTATTGCCGACGTTGCGCTTTGTTCAGTCCAGAGCTCTTCAGGCCAGATAGGATACAATATACACAGTGCTTCAACATGTAGTAGGTCTAATAATAATATCTTATGACAAATATAATTGTGTTCATTCTTCACCGGATTGTTAGAGACGTACCAGAACAATAGTTATTGTATCAAATGGATTATACAAAAAGTGTTCCGACCACTGCTACGTTTGTTGTATCCCAGGCGGCCTGAAGATCTTTGAATTGAGCGAAGTGCGTCTTCGACAATGGATACGACAAATATATTGTAGTTGAAACAATATTATTATACACTATTCTACTTCTTGAAAATCTCTAATGGACTGGTTAAGAATGTATTGTTTATAAAACGAATAGACCTAATATGTCTGTTGTTGATTGAAGATATGATTTTGTGTATCTAAAAATTACGTCTTAAATTAAACCTACAGTTATGATTTTTTAGTTATATTGTTGTTCTTTTTATCGTTGTTTTAAATGTTTGAATTTAATGTAATACCATCATTAGAACTGTACTATTATATCCGAATTGGAAAATAAGGAATCTCGAGAGACATTATATTACTTTAATAATTCATCATGTAAACAGGGAAATGCCATTATTGGATAAGGTAAGAGTTTTATCTAAATTTTTAAATATCCCTCTAATCAAGTAAAGTAATACCCCTAACTCTGATGAAGAAGTAATAAAATGACAAAATTCATTATTAATATAAGAATAAAATGGAGGAAAGGCTCATAAATTTCTTCTCAAAACTAAAAAAGAAATAACTGATATACAGGCTAATCTCAATACAACTTAAAAACTTAGGAACTATATTTAAGGAATATGATGAGTTGCAACCCAGCTACACAAATCCTATTGAAGAGATCCACGTAGTAGAGAAAGATAATAGAATGTTTAAGAAGTGTGTACGTTCACCTACAAAATTAGATCGATTCTACAACTAAAATAGTTGATGCCCTTGAATAGTATGGCAGGAAGGATTACTCTCCAGTGTTCCTATGATAAAAACTGAAAATATGAATGAGATGGCTATTAAATCTGATGTTACATTACAGTTGGAGGATATCGGTGCTGTGTACAGACTGCCACAACCTAGATCTGGTAAACCGCCTAAAATCGTCATTTAGTTTCTGAAGAGAGATACCAGAGATACTCTTTTTATGTACAGAAAGAAACTAAAATGGATAACAGTGCTCAAAGGATAATAGTGTTTAAATGAATAAACGTTTAATTAAGTCTAAGCGCGTGCTTTTAGGTAAATAGTTTAAGTTTAAAAACAAAATCATCATTGTTATTGTAGAAATGGCATGAATCGTGTGTTTCCATTAATGATTATGTATTAGTTGAAATATTGAGTTAAAATTATTTATCTATTGAAATTAACATATTTTACACAAAATGGAGTTTTAATGTCAAAACAAACAAGAGGATTATAACCCAAGATTACAGTTTTAGGATTTATTCAAATATTATTATACAAATACATCACTTACTAGAATGGTATAAACTAAGGAAGCTCAAAATATTTTAATCATTCATTTTAACATAAGAAGCCTTCACAATTTTTCATAAAGTTTTAGAATTTCTTACAGACATTTTCACACTTTCAATTCCTTTATGAAACTAATGTTAGTCATTGGAAATATTATAAACTCAATAAAATACTTATCAAATTGACCTTATATATATAACAGGTGTGGAATGTACCATAACCGTTGTATAGTGGATTGTACAGTCGTGTTGACAGCTCTATACCTGTTAAGTATAAGGAGAATGTGATAAATATATTGAGAAGTAATGATAGGAATATTCGAAAAATGATAAGGACAATGTTTTGGTTGTAATGGAAACCAGTTATTATAGGTCTGTATGCTTTAGAGGAAAGCCACATCGGGTTATGTGCTGTATCCACCACAGAAAGTTGAACCCCGGATTTTAGAGTTGTATGTCCGTAAGCTTATCACTGTCCCATCGGAGGACAGTTATTATAGAAATAAGGCGTTAGAACAACTTAATAGTGGTAAAAATTGTGAGAACATTTGTAATAAAGATGTGATTATTTACAAAAAAAAACACACAAAAAATAAATTTATTGGTTATGTATCAAATTTTGGAAGTTTGTTTGACGAGGAAGCTACTGGATTTAATTTGTGACAAAATCCATCGAGAAATGTTATGTTACCAAAATTGCATACAAATAAAATACTGAAATAATACTTAGAGAGAAAACAAATCGGAATATCTTAGGTTACCAACCCTTTTAGATGTGTATGTGTTGTAGAAGGCAGAAATGACATTACTAAACCTGTAGTAATTTAATTAATATTGTTTAGGAACCTTTTATTTCGAAAGTGAAAAGTTATATCAAAGGTAGTAAATATTTTGTAAAATAACTTTCTTAAAAAGCTAGAACTAAATTATCTCTTAATGTTATTTGATGCTGTTCACATCATTTTGGAGTGAAAGCGGTTAAGTTTTACTTTGATAATTACAAGGATAGTATTAATGAGAGCTTTTTAACGGGACTAGATTTGGCTTTATTTACTTGTTTTGTTTGTGTGTGAGTTTGAAGAGGAATTTTTCCGCCAAGTCTCAGAAACTGTTATCTATATACTACTAAAACTCTGAGATTGTTTGTTTGTTTGTTTGCTTGTCTGTAATTAAATACAGCAAAAACGGCGCACAATAGCACCATATTGTAATGAAATGAGAATAGAAACTGAATAAAACAAGTTTCGTTAAAATCGGGCCACGGGTTACCGAGTTAGCGCCGTTTTTCGGGTCACTTTTATGAAAATTTCTAGCATGAGTAATTTTACATCACACTACCGTTCGCGCTCTTTACGAAACTTCTTCGTTCAAATCTATTTCCTTGTCAATGTTCCCATCTTCATTAAAAGGCGTAAGATAACAAAAACAAGATCTTGAAGAGTTTCTCAATAACGTGCCTTAGTTATGGTAGGTAATTCGAATGAAAAATAAAGTGTTACTGTTTCTTATTTGTAGAAGGTTTAAGAGGAAAGACTACAACATAATGAATTAATTCATCACAATACCTGAAAACTCTGACTTCACTTTTTCAAAAATCGTAAAATGATTTGGGTTGAGCTGCAACTTCAAAATTTATAAAGACTGTTAACTTTTAAATATTCTAAAGTAAAAAAGAAAAAGATATTGCACACTCTAA
This sequence comes from Limulus polyphemus, assembly GCF_000517525.1. Taxonomy (NCBI): domain Eukaryota; kingdom Metazoa; phylum Arthropoda; class Merostomata; order Xiphosura; family Limulidae; genus Limulus; species Limulus polyphemus. The sequence goes on along the minus strand of NW_013665722.1, from coordinate 196,530 downwards.
TGGAAAAAATATTTAATGATATGTACAGATAGGTATCTCCAATTAGGAAATTAAATGTTAAACCAAAAGGAAAGGAATTTTTAAAGGACAAGTGTTATTTTGATTGTAATGCTAAAAATGATATTTATGTTTTAAAATGTTTTACTTGTGGAGTTAAGTGGCATATGTATCATATCAGAAATCTGGAAAATTGTCCCCTCCCATAATTAAACATTTTTATTCCTACAATTAAGTTATTTTGATGGATTGGTGGAAACGTTTTCAATTTTTTCCCCTTTTGAAATTTTAATATAAAGAAAAAGGTTGTTATTTGGTATTAAGCACGAAGCTTCACAAAGAGCTATCTGTGCTCTGCCCACCACAGGTATCGAAACCCGGTTTCTAATGGTATAAGTCCGCAGACATGCCACTGTACCCATGGGAGTAAAATAAAAAGGATAATTCGAAATATTGACATTTTTGACGCTTCGCTAAGTTTTAATTGAAAACCTTTAGGATGGGAAATTTTAATAAATAGAATTGCAGATTTTTGGGCGCGTTATTTAAATGTATTTTGAGTATACTGTTGGTGATTCTGAATGACACTCCCAGGTCGCGCACAACGACCGAATACCAATCCAGAATAGAGGTGATTCTGAAAGAAAGCGATTGAAATTTTCTAATACATATCTGTCTGGATGTGAAACATATGTTAATTCACGTTGTGTATTCGTGAATTTATTTGTTTGTTCAGAGATTTCGTTATCTATAAGACATAAACATTCCACTAAGAGGGAACTAAAAAGCTCCTGAAAGATTCATTGGGATCCCAGGACTTGATGTCTGAAACTGTGTTTAAATTCCCACTCATAAGCTAACGGCATCTAACTTGGCACATGTGCTCAGGTGCCATAAGTGGGTGTCTTAATAATGTTTTATTTTGTGTAAGGACCCTCTTTGGTATCTATAATTCCTTCCTACTAAAGGCCTAAAGTGGCTTAAACTTGCAATGAAGGTCACCCAAGTATGATGGGATATATAGTAGGTTTTCATGGACGATGAACCCAAATCTGGCATCATAGTTTATGTGTAAGTCCTCCCTAATGATCTCATTGGCGCCATGTTTGAAATTGTGTTCACAGCGCCTTTGAAAGAAAGAAGGGCCTAATTT
>NW_013665722.1:193121-194380 GCF_000517525.1 Limulus polyphemus | reverse complement strand
CCACCAAATCCTCCTCCGCCAAATCCACCTCCACCAAATCCGCCTCCACCAAATCCTCCTCCACCCAATCCACCTCCACCAAATCCTCCTCCACCTTGTAGTTGCAGTGGCACAGCAAGAATTCCAAGAGCAACTGCTCCTCCACCTCCACCGCCATATCCTCCTCCTCCACCACCGCCATATCCTCCTCCGCCACCACCGCCATATCCTCCTCCGCCACCACCGCCATAACCCCCTCCACCACCTCCACCTTTTCCACCACCGAATCCTTCACCTACTGCAACTGGTATAGCCTATACATATAAGTATATATATATAGCTATTACGGTGACTTACGATTTCTTGTATTTAGGAGCTAAACACACTATTCTTTGGAAGCTAGATTTACAAAATTAGATTTTTCATATGTTAAAGACATAAAATTTAATAAAATCATATAATTGTTTAGTAGATAATAGACTGAAAATGTTTTACGAAAAGAGAAAATGACTATGAATATTCAACATTTACTATCACTAAACACCATAATTAATCAGGTTTCATAGAAAATTGGGTATGGTAAATCTTGAAAACATGTTTTTGCCAACAGTGTGGTATATATTGTAAACTGCGCAGTTTAGTGCACATTAATGCCATTTCACCTCAATAAATAATATGATATTTGCTAATAGTAGAGTAACTTGAAAAAAATTTCTAGATAATTGAGTGATGATGAATTATTAATAACTTAGGTAGATAATACTGAAGTTGAAAAAGCCAATGAACGTAGGACAAGCTGGCGTACACAACACGATTTGCTGCTCACTTATAGTTTACGTATGAGTTGAAATGAAAGCAACAAATAGTAGTTTATACCTGTATACTGACACCTCCACCTCCACCAAATCCACCTCCACCTATTCCTCCGCCTCCAAAGCCTCCTCCTCCACCACCGTAACCAGTAGCTTCACTTTTCAAATCGTCATTTTTATTCACTTCTTCCTGACTTTCACAATGTACCCACGTTGTTGATAGTAGCAGAGACAAAATACAAACTACCTGGTAAGAAAACGTTTGGAGAATTATCATTATTTTCTATGAAACACACTAAGCTGTGTGATATATGATAATCAATCTGGACAGTAACGATGATTGTGGTGAATTAGGAATAACGACATTTGTTACCAATTGTCCAGAATATAATGTTCTAAGTGAAGAAACTATTAATGGATTGATAAGGTATTGCTGAAGTCAGTTTAATAAAGTTAATATTACATATA
>NW_013665722.1:172026-192157 GCF_000517525.1 Limulus polyphemus | reverse complement strand
TTGACCGTCACATTATAATGCCCTCACGGCTGAAAGGGCGAGCATGTTTGGTGTCACGAGGATTCGAACCCGAGACCCACGGATTGCGAGTCGTCAATTAAGATAATTTGTTCAGTATTTGATTCGAATATTCTGTTGTCGTTATAACATCGGAATGTGAAAAATATTTAAATTTATAATTTGAGCCTAATGGACTTGAAATTATAATATTACATTCAAATAACAAGATGTAATTGTTTCAAGATCCATGTTTATTAGTAAGTGAGCTATAACAAAATAGTTAGTGAATAAATTATTATCAATGAAAATGCTAATTCTACATGTTTTAGAAAATAATTTTATTGCTTTTATTGGCATGTTAGTGATATATATATATTATCGTTTCTTTTTGACAGTAATATATGTATAATTCTGTTTCTTCTTACAAATAATATTCATACACGCCTAACCAGGAAGGGGTGCAAAAAATTGTTTAGAAAAATATTTTCTTGCCTCGCTTCATTTTCCACTTATTACTAGATCGCTATGCTCCGTCTATTTGTCATATAAAACTTTACTTACATGTCACATAACAAATCTTGTCTGGTAAACATCACGGTCAATGTATGCTGAAAAACACCTAACCAAATTCCTTAATGTTACCTGCTATATGATTATCAAAGATACATGTTGTGTTGTGGAGTTAAAAGCGATAAGCTATATAAAGAACGTCATTGCTTAATACACACTGGAGTATCTATAAACGTGTACAACTTTTAAACATAGATTTATTGATTTCTCGTCAGGAATATTATTCTATCAACATCAACAATATGCTCTGGTGTTTATGTAAGTTTTTTTTCAATGTGTGTAACTATTCTAAAACTTTCTTTTGTTCTAATCTCAAATTCATAGATATCTATTTATGTATCTTAAAGGGCAAACTACACCTTTTCGAAAATTAGAAAAGTATGCAGCTTATATTGATGTAATAAATTCCGCAATGGGAAGGTCGTGGTTGGTCAACTATGGTATGCTGTCAGTCCACTGCCTCTGAACTTAGTATGGACATTATGAAAACAACTGGGTTGCAAACAGTGTGTGAGAAGCTGAAACTAGATTCACAGAGTTTAATCTTTACTGTTTAGCCACTGATAATCACACTTGTTGAGGTCGGTATATATCTATCGCCGATCATGGTATAGACAGCAAGAAGTCTTGATCCAACTCTTAGAAAACCGTCTCTGGAACCTCCAGTAACAGTTTGTACGTCACAGCACACAGTGTCAGAGAGCATAGCGCCAGACTGTCCTGGGAAAGGAACATAATTCTCACATAACATCGTCCTCTAACTAAATAGAAGAATACCCTGTAGATGCAAACTGTATCATTCCAGAAAAATTCATAGTCGCTACCGAGATCATTATTATGCCATATGTGATTTTTTTAAACAAGTTAATTTAACAGGTATTTCAACTTTGATCACTGAGTTCGAGGGTGTTTAAGTTTCATGTATTGTAAAGAACGATTTACAGATTCTTTAAGTCTGGCATGGTTGGAGCACTCCCCTCGCTATATGAGGAGCGTAGGTTCGAATCTCCGTCATCAAACATGCTCGTCCTTTTCGGCTTGGGAGCGTTATAAAGTAACGTTCAATCCCACTATTCGTTGGTAAAAGAGTAGTCCAAGAGTTGGCGGTAGGAGTATTGACTAGCTGAAAATTCAGTCCTTACTTTAAGTAATGTATTATTTTATATATATTGTGGACCGTGGTGTCTGTCCCAGTGTTCGTCTATCTCCAGTTTGAAATGCTGCGCGCACAGGCGAAGCTCAACATTCACTTGTGAAATGACGGGAGAGCATGAATAAATATGATGTCAACTTTTATTTCTCAAGGAGGATATTCTAAATTAAATTGTTAGAAATTAATCACTCTAGTGTTCACATTAAAAAATGTAACGTAACTTACAGAATAAAAATGTAGATTTATCGTATGTTATTGTTGAACGGCTCTTAGCTCAACAATTACTTGCCGCAGAGGGCGATACAAGTAACTCGGAGCTTTGGCTCTGAGTGAAACCAAGGGTGCATTACAATTAACCTTTTTAAAGTCTATCAAATAATTTAAACTTATAGGTTAACTTAAACTTTTACCGTCACTGAGAACGGGTACTTTTACTTGTAAAACATATATTTTTTCTTAGAAGATTTGAAAACCTGGTATATGAAACATTGTAGTCGTTTTGATATACCTAATTAGGTGTATCTATGTTTCCATGTCATAAGTCATCGACGATTTGGCTTAAAAAGAAATTCTTTGAATGACAACAGTAAGTTTAAAAATGATCAAAAATGACTTCCCAAATTTCAAATCTTCAACAACCTATCTTCACAGTTATGGAATTAGTAACTCATCGATAATACCTCCGGTCATGAAATGAAGTCACAGCAGCCATGTTGATTAGTGTTATAAATTATATTTATTAGACCTAGTATCTCTTATATCTATCAGCATGAGTTATAAATCACATTATATTTGAACGACCTATATATGCCTGGCCAGATGGTTAGAGCGCTCGACCCACAATCTGCAAGTTGTGGATTCGATTCCCGTCACCAAACATATTCGCTTTTTCAGCCGTGGGGGCGTCATAATGTGACGGTCAATCTTACTGTTCGTTGACAAAAGAGTAGCCTAAGAGTTGGCCATGAGTGGTGTTGACTAGCATCCTTTCCTTTAGTCCATAATTGCTAAATCAGGGATGGTTATCGCAGATAGCCCTAGTGTAGCTTTACGCGAAACTCAAAATAAACCAAACTATCTATATATATGCCAATGGAGTGGCGAGTCGTTTCAGTTGCAAAATATTGTTCCACAGTCGGCATGTGTACTACTTTTATATTTCGTTCATGGATAGTTCTTGACCATACAACGAGACTTCTAGTAGACTTTAGGAAGGACGTATGAAAAATACCTTTCCGGTGAGAAATAGTTATACATAACTGTGCAAAAGTACTAAGACAAGATAATATTTTGTCATTCTTTAGATTTTATGGGGCTAATTCTTCCAGCCCCCCAGTGGCACAGCGGTATGTCTGCTGACTTACAACGCTAGAAACCGAGTTTCGATACCCGTGGTGGGCAGGGCACAGATAGCGCTTTGCGTAGCTTTGTGCTTAATTACAAACAAACAATCAAATATTTTTTCCATGACATTACAGAATGTAAATTTCAACACTATGGTAATGCTTCATTGATCCCTGTTGACAATTGAAAGAGCGAGGGTGAGAATACTTATCATACTCTCTCCGACAAATTGCTGCAGATTTGAAATGCTCCCTAAACACTGTCAAGTATACCCTAGATCGTGAGACTGCGACAGATAAATTTGAAGATAGAAAAGGAAGAGGCAGAACACCTAAATTCAATGATACTAATGCTAAATATCTTCGTTTATCCAGCCTTTGGGGCAGAAGGAAGACTGCCACTGATCTCAAGCATGAGATAAACCACTATGTACCAAATGACAGAAAAGTATCCAGATCTACAGTATCAAGAAGACTCAACGAGAATGGAATATTTGGTAGTGCAGCAGTTAAAAAAACTTTACTTTGATCTCAAATATTTCAAGAGACTGAAATTTGCTAAAAGGTGGAGTTTTAATGATTGGAAAAAGGTGTTATGGAGTCCAAGTTTGAAATATTTGGTTTAAAGCGTAGGTTGTACGTCCGGCGGAAGAAAGGGGGAAAGATACTTACGTCAATGCATAGCACCTGCCATAAAACATGGGGCAGGCAGTATGATGGTTTGGGGGTGTTTTTCTGCTTAGGCAACAGAAAATATTTGCAAAATATATGGAATAATGGACGAGCGCAAGTACCATCAGATACTTATCCATCATGGTATACCCAGTGACTTGCGTATTATTCGTAAAGGATTCTGCTGCAAAGAAGATAGTGATCCCAAACACTCATCCAACCTATACAGAAATTACTTAGTTAAGAAAGAAGCTGCTTGGGTCATTCAAAAGATGCAATGGCCCCCACAGAGCCCCGATCTCAACCCAATTGAGCAGATATGGGATTTGATAGATCAAAGTTACTTCCAAAGAAACTTTATTGGAGTATATTAGAGACATTTGGAGTAAAATCCCAAAAGACACTGATTAACTATGTTACAACAATGCCAGAAAGACTATCTGCAGTTATTAAAGCAAAGGGAAACACACAAAATATTAACTGGTTGCTGATCTCAAGCACTTCCACTGAGTTTCTGTTGTACTAAATATGGAGATTAATACAATTTTGCTGTTTCACCTGTGATTTACCTTCCATTGTTCTTTGAAAGTAGCCTGAAATCGAATTTTTGACGTTGTCCTAACACTTTTCCACAGTAATGTATAGTGTTAAAAAATGTAGAGCCAAAGCACACAACATTTCGAAGAATGGAGCTTTCACTGTTCTCTGCGAAAATGGAAGAAACTCGTGAAACAAAGGTTTTTAGGACAACAAAGAGCTCGATAAACACACCTTAACCCAATTCGGAGCAAGTCTTTATTCGCGAAGCCTGTACTACAGTTACGAGAAAACGCTTCCTTATTTAATTAATAGGTACAAGTAGCTATCTCGAATCAAGAAATTGAATCGAGAGGGAAGAAATTATTTAATGTGAGAGGTTATTTTGGTAACTTATGTTTTAAAATTTTCTATTTGAGAACAACTGTATTTGGAGAAAACTATTAATTTACGATTTAGAGTCTATTAACATAGGAATCTTGTTATAAGTCTGGAAAAATAATTACCTGCTAGTAAGTGAGCTTTTTATTGTTTTTTTAATCCAGTGAAGTAAGTTTTTATTTTTTGGAAATTTAATGTAAAGAATAATGGGCAGTTTTCTAAAAATACTTTATTGATCATTTTAACGCTGTTCTAATTTTTAGTTCAAACCTAAAGAAGATACATTTTTAATAAGTAAGAGATAAAAGGATTTGGCGCGTTTTTTTAGATGTACCTTTAGTTAACAGTGGGTGACTTTGAAAAAAAAAGGTTATTCAGAATAAAGTAAGTAAAGAATATTGAAAAATAATATATATATAATCTGTGGAATGTGTGTATATTGTATTGTAGTAATTTTATCGTTAAAGCTAAATACATTTAATTTAAAGATTCCTTTTAATTACGTTTTGATTTTACAATTGACAGTAATAAAACAATGTATTTTATAATATATGTTTTAAAAAATTTAAAAATTTGAAATTTAATATTTTATATTTCATTTTTATCTAAACTATCAATTTCAAATCTAAAATGTATTGTTCCAAGGAAGTGTCTGGCTATTTTCTGTTTTTTTTATAGTCTTTATACTGAAGATTAGCCTGCGATGTCAAGTAACTTTTTACTAAAAAACTATTTTTGGAAAAAAAAGAAAGGCTTAAAGTTTTGTAAAACATAACCATAGTGAATTTAAACCTTGAATTGTAGTTTATATAAAATATATCATACATTAATTCACGTTGTGTTTGTGTGAAGTTGTTTGTTTTTCCGCGAAACTCCTGTCACAGTTTTAGAACTAGCAGGACCAAACTTGGCAGTCAAACTTGGAGCGGTCTGGGAAATGCAATTATCATATATATGATGTAGGACAAACACCAAAAGAGTGATAAAAACACGCCCAAAAGGTCACTTAGATATAAAGGGTCTAGGAGTAGGAGTTCAGGATAGCTGAACCTGAATCTTGCATCTTTCAGGCGTCAGTAACGGGTGTTCTAGTGGAGTTTGTTCGGGTACAGGACCCCTAGGTTTAGCTATAACCCACTAGTTAGAGGATGCCGAGGGAATTAAAATACACACTGTAGGTTACTCAGGTGTGGTGGAGATTTAGGAAAATATTTTCGGCGTCGTTGGTCCAGAATATGGTCTTGTATTCTATGTTCCTTGCACTTCTTTTGGCTCTCTATAGCGCCATATTTGAAACAGTGTTCATACTCCACTCACAAACTAGCGGTACCCAACGTGGCACATGGACGAGTGTCCTGACAGGGCTTTTTCGGGTATAGACCCTTTTGGGATAAGAATAGAAGAAACTAGTAATAATGGAGGAGATTGATAGATACAATGAGACTTTTGAGCTACGCATTTATTATAGATAATTTGAGAATTATTACACAAAAATATAAAATCATATATTAAACATGTTCTATGATTTTACAATGGAATTAGAATAAGCTTAACTCCAGAAACGTTTCCATTTTTAGTTATCTAGTGAATTTGTTTGCTTCTTTTCTATACAAAATTAAGTTGATTATAACTAATGAATGATAGTTTCTCAAAATATGCAAAATTTTCAATGTATAAACCACTATATAAAGCTCAAATTCAACATTACCAACGTATTTTCAAATATACTGAAATGTTTAATTTAAAAAAAATATAGATATTTTACTTGCTGCACAAAGTGAGAACTTATAAATATATTTTGTGCAAAGCTTGTCAATTCAAATCTTCAGTTACCAATAATGTTCATTTGCGTACTGAAGGGATCAAAAAGTTTCGAAAAGAACAGAAAAGTGATAGCTTAAAAGACAGCCAAATATGTATGGAAAAGTGTTAGTAGCAAACAAGAATACGGTAAAAAAAACGAGGCTCGATAGCCCCAGTTTGGAGAAGCTGATCATGTGTGGTAAACATGCCCAATAATTTTGGTACAAAAAACACAGTAACCCTAAGAATAAGTACATTTTGATGTTTTGTGTTGCTAGGATCTAGACAGCGTACCTAAATACTAGTTTTTCTCCTTTACTGAATATATTTTACTTTCTCAGGGTTTGAATAAGAGAAACTAAAACTAGGTATCTTCGGTCGAGAAATCAATATGTGATATTGTGTAAATGTTATATACAAGTTTATTAAACTATAATATGCATATAAACTATTTTTTTTATCCATAATCACAAGATTTATAGAGTGATTAATAAATTTTTCGTGATTGTTAAAAAACCTAGCCTACTACTATATAATGCAAAGCTCGGCTAATCGAACCGATAGGTTTGTAACTTGTTGTTTTATGAATCGCAAACAGAACAAAGGATTCTGATAAACAGAAGTTAAAACAAACCACTGAATGGACATAGATTCATTCTTAGTAGTTGTATGTTATGTTTTATATAGAGTGTATATAAACTGAGATGAAGTATTCAAAATACCATGTGTATTTTATGTTACGTAAAGAAGGAAACTTTCAATTGACTTTATTCTATACAAACAATTTATTATATTTTTCTTACAAACAATACATACACGTATCTCGGAAACTATAAATGAAACTAATTGATTAGCCTTTGGTCAATTTGAAGACAGAACTTTGCTTCAGGGTTTTCAGAGTAGGTAAATCAGTTCTAAGTCATTAGAGGGCGCAAAGGCTGTTGATAAATGAATGATGGTCTTGGTTACTAACTTGCACTTGGTCAAAATCTCCGTAGAGTAGAGGAAACTAGGATAAAATAAATTCCAAAAATTAACATAATTACTCAAGTGTCTTGTCTTTCTGATAAATGAGAAGTAAAGTTACTTTAAGAGGGATGTATAGAGCTAGTCTTAATATGATAAATTTAATAGTGTTTTTACTTTAATAAAATAAAGTGCAATCATTATCTTACCTTAGTCCCACCATTTATAACCACCACCTTTGCCTCCTCCTCCACCACCCTTTCCGCCACCAAATCCGCCGCCACCAAGTCCTCCTCCACCAAATCCGCCGCCACCAAATCCTCCACCACCAAATCCACCACCACCTCCACTTTGTAGTTGTAATGGCACAGCAAGAAGTCCTAGAACAACTGAGCCTCCGCCTCCGCCTCCACCACCATAACCTCCTCCGCCTCCGCCTCCACCCCCACCGCCATATCCCCCTCCGCCACCTCCATAACCACCTCCACCTATTCCTCCGCCTATTCCTCCGCCTATTGGTATAGCCTATACATATATGTAAGCATATATATACAATTACTTACGTAGGACTTGTTGTATTTAGGAGTGAAAATAATATTCTATGCAGGCACAATCAAGTTTTTTTACATCTGTTTATAAACACAAAATTTATATATTTAACAATTAAATAACGTCAGTTGATTATTTTGTAGATATTAGGTTTAAACTGTTTTGCGGAAAATAAAATAGTTATGAATGTTCAATATTTACTGCCCTTAAACTCTATAATTAATCGGCCTTGATATAAATAATGCATTCATGATATCTTTGTTAAAAAGTTATACTCATTTGTGTTTACAATTTAGCATGGATTCATAAATATTCTGTTTAATATTGGACATTTTCTAACTTACAGAATTATGGGAATTCTTACCTAATTGTTGAGTTAGATACAGGTAAGTTTAAAATATAATGTCAAAAGCCAAGAAACTTACGACAAGCTGACGTGCACAACACGTCTTGCTGTTCGCATATAGTTTTCGCATTAATTGAAACCTTAGCACTAATCGGTAAGTTATACCTGTATAGTAACACCTCCACCACCACCAAATCCACCTCCGCCTATTCCTCCGCCTCCATAGCCTCCTCCTCCTCCTCCACCACCGTAACCAGTAGCTTCACCTTTCAAGTCGTCATCTTTCTGCACTTCTTCCTGAGTTTCACAATGTACCCACGTTGTTGATAGTAGCAGAGACAAAATACAAACTACCTGGTGGGAAAAATGCTTGGATAATTTTCAGTATTCCTTACTTAATTTAAACAATAACGATTATTGTGGTGAATTAAGCATAACAATAATTGTTAAATATAAATTATCTTTGTGTGTATATTGTTCTTGTGCGTACTGTTATTATTGTATGAAATGACTTATAACAATAGTGTTTCGACCACTGCTGTGTTTGTTGTATCCAAGCCGGCCTGAAGAGATCTGGATTGAGCAAAACGCGTCGTCGGCCATTGATATGACAAATATAGTGCGATTGAAATACTGTTATTATACACTCTTCTAATTCGTGGATTAGGTTAAGAATGTAGTGCTTAAAAATATAATAGGTCTAATACTATTGTCTCATGACAAATATAATTATTATATTTGTATATATTCTTCTAAATGAATTAATATGGAATTATTAATGTTCGTTTAACAAAATTAACTCAATAAAGAATGTAGTGTTTAAAAATGTAATAGGCCTAATACTAATATGTTATGGCAAATATAATTATTATTTTTGTATATATTGATCTAAGTGAATTAATGTTCGTTTAACAAAGTTAACTTTACGTGTAATTCTAAACAATTGTATATAATACTGTAACAATGCACATAATTTTAATTTTCTCCTAATTACGAACTAAACAGTTATTTCCTAATTGGAAGACGGAAATAGCATTACACGAAAACAGTTCAGTTAATTTAAGAAAAACATAAACTTCTCCTATAGGCTTGAAGCTCGCCATGGAATTAACGTGACTACCACGTGTTATAGTTAATTTTATATTACCATACACTGTTCGTTCGTCTGATTTTAAACCTGATTAAACTGTATGATATTCTACTTACCTTATTCTGCATCTTGTGTGCAGTTTCAAATTCTGCTGAGTGAATCTGAAGACTGATGTGCTTGTGAGGTTTGCTCTTCAACTCTTCCTCTTATATATCCACCAGAAAACACTTTTTTCTTCTTTCCGTGAGAAGATTTAATTAATGAAATAATAAAAACTCGACAAAGCGCGATGTCGATGCTCTGCTCAAAGCCTCGTTTTTCCTCATTGTTGTAGAAAATGAACTGAGCCGCTTGAGCACGTCAGTCATAGGTCACTTGTGGAAACATCTCACACAGCGCACGTCACTGGCTCTTGTTATTGCTGACTTAATATTGTTTGTTAGTGCTTGATCCTCGTAATCATCTTGTTCTTAAAATATGTTTACCTTATTTGGAATCAACTGACCTAGTTTATCATACATTTAATTACAAAAAATGTCCGAATGTAGTATTTTCTATATATATATAAGTATATATATGTGTGTGTGTGCGCCACTTAGTCATGACTGTCTCACCCAAGCTAGTGTACACTCTAGTCCCGCAATTATTTATTGTTTGTGATCGTTAGTGAACCGGTTTAGCTTGAAATAAATAGATATATTAAGGATTCCGTAGTAAGAAAGTTGATGTCATAGTTAATCTTGTATTTAACACTTTAAGCATTTTAAAAATCTCAATATGTGAAAGAGAAAGAGAAATGATTATTACAATGTCTTTGTTTGTTTCTGCTTCTACTTTAAATGTAAAAGTACGCCATTTGTTCATAGTTAGAATTAGAAGTTATATCAAGTGATAAAAATAATTTCGAGATAGCTTTTTTTAATGAGAGAATATGTGTTAATGGTGGCTATACTCATTGCTAGTTATCATATCGTTTGGAAAGAATGTTTAGAATACGGATTATGATGTTGTTTTCACACTGTTAGAATATAAAAGCTTATTAATTATATTATGTTATATTAATTATAATTATGATTGAGCTACATGAACGTGAAAATGTTATTTTTTTTGCATTTAAATAACAAGCTACAATTTTTGCAAGAACGTGTACAGATCCACGTTTATTAGTTATTTATTATTTATTAGTAGTTATTGGATAAATGTCTAGCACTTAAAGTTTTTATCGGATTTTTATAACATATAGTGTTTTTTTATTATGAATAAGATATGTATTTATGTTTCTTCTTGCCAATAATATGTATAATTCTGCTTATTTTTACTAATAATATGTATAATATATTGCTAAACATACGCATAGCAACCAAAGCAGGGGGCAGAATACTTTTTAACAAAATATTCTTTCACTTCGTTTCATTTGTTACTTCTTCCTTACACTTGATCTTTCCACCCATTTGGCATATAAATATTTACTTACATATCACGTAACAAATTTTGTCTGTTAAACATCACGGTCAATGTTCAATGTATGTTGAAAAATGCCCACCGCACTACCTTAATGTTATCTTCTATATGACTTTCAAAGACATACTCTGTGTTGTGGAGTTATTGTTGATGAGCTATATAAAGTATTTCAATACTAAATACACACTGGAATAAATATACTTGAATACACCTTTAAATTTCGATTTATTGATTTATCGCCAGGAATATTATTCCATCAACATCAACAATGTGCCCTGGTCTTCATGTATGTTTATTCTCTGTATGTAACTATTCTAGTTTTTTTTTTCTCAAGTTCATAGATATAATATAACTATATATATATATATATTATATAATATATGTATAGAAAATCAATATTCAAACAGTCAAGCAATACCAAATCAGAAGGAAGGATTGCGTTAAAAACAGCAATCCAAAAGTGAAGGGTGATATACATGTGGGACGTTGTGGGCTAGAGCACCCACATCTCGCTCTCCTAATTTCTACTTTTGATTATTTTTTGAATTTCTTTATTTGAGACTAACGAACGGAGGTTAAGACTGATAGACGATGTATCCGCACCACAATGAAAACTGTAACAATTTTAAAAAGGTTTACAGTCGCTATCGAGTATATCATTATGTCAAATGTGACTCTTTTATATAAGTTGATTCAACAAGACTCTAACTTTGACCACTGAGTTCGAGAGTGCTTACGTTCCATGGATTGTAAACAGCGATTTACTGATTCGTTAATTTTAAATTGTTTTCAGTGAACACATGGTGCTCCTAAATAAGTTCGAATTTTAGCTGTGTTGCTCATTTGGCTGAAAAACATTCTGATAACGAAATAATGTCCTTTTAATTTTCTTAATATTTTGTCTACGTATGTATGGTAATTTTGCTTAACGTATACACAATATATGACATAGGAAGCATCATATGCGTTTCAGCTTTGTTTACACATTGAGAACATGTACAAATAATGTATTATAAAACATACTGTTTCCTTAGAAGATTTTGCAAACTTAGCAAATTAGATATTGTAGTCATTGTGGTGTACATAATCAGGTATACTTAAGTTCCTATGTCATAAGCCAGGAACGGGTTTGGCTTAAAACGAAACTCTTTGAATCCAACATAAAGTTTAAAAACAACCGGAAATGGCTTCTCAGATTTCATATTTTCTAACAAGTTATCTTCACAGTTACGGAATTAATATCTCAATGATAATAGTTCTGGTCATGTCACCTCAGCCTTGATGAGTATTACTATATATTATCTTTATTAAACATGTTATTTCTTATATCTTTCAGCACGACCTATAAATTACACTTTATTTCAACGATCTATATATGCCAATGTAATGGCAAGTCGCTGCCGATGGGAAACATTGTGCAACAAGTAACACGTGTAGCACTTTCGTATTTCTTTCTTGGAGAATTCTTGACCATTTGACAACACAATGGCACCACTAATAGACTTTAGGAAAGTACGAATAAAGAACACCTTTCCGAAGAGAAATATTCGTACATCATAATTTTTAAAGGATGCAATATCTAATGACGTAAATTTCGAAGAAGAGAATCATCAATGATCTTCGTAAAAAAGGGAAAACTTGCAAAATACAGCTTTCAGGACAGCAACAAGCTCAGAAATCACATCTTCGTTCAATTTAGAGCATTGACCTTATTCGCAAACTCGGTACTACGGTTATGAAAAAAGGCCTTTCGAATCTCCCCCCCCCCCAAAACAACAACAAAAACATTACGACCATACTGAATCTCTCTTTGTATTGATAACAACATAATAAACAAGGATTTGAAGTTGGTGAACACCCACAAACCGCAAGTTCAAAGTTTCTAGTCACATCTCGAAATCAATCGCTATTTTCATGAAAATAGAAGACAGAAAACAATGAAATCACAGCAATTCCATTTGTCCATACCTGTTAAATCACGTAGTGCAGTTACAGTGCTTTTAATTTGCTTGAACATATTATTGGAAGCTGACTTCAACTTACAGAGGACGGTCTGTAGAAAGTTTGTCAAGATATGTGGTCTAAGATTGACCTCACCAGCTTTCGTAAAAGTTTGTTACAATGGAACTTAAAGGTCAGATAATAATGCGTCATAAAAACGTGAACGTTTCTTTGTTTATTTTTAAACACAAAACTACACAATTGACTATCTGTGCTATGTCCATCACAGGTATCGAAATCCAATGTTTAGCGTTACAAGCCTTCAGACTTATCTCTGAGCTGCTGTGGCTCAAAATGTTAACGATCAACAAGTGAAGTAGAAGTGAAGTTATAGAAAATCAGCGAGTCGATATAGAATGTGATCAACTTTAGCATGCACAATAATACTGTAATACATTCAGATTCCATATCTTCTTTGTTACATCAAGCTGGTATTGAGTTCTTGAGACAAGATTTTTGACGATGAGCTGAAATATAATTGAAGAAGTGCTTGCTATTAATTGATGAGATATGATTTTATTTATTATAATTTTCTACTGTCATTTTTATGACTGTCAATTACAAATGCATTGATAAAAGGCCCGGCATGGCCAGATGGTTAGGGCGCTCGACTCGCAATCTAAGGGTCGCGGGCTCGAATCCCAGTCCCACCAAACATGCTCGCCCTTTCAGCCGTGGAGGGGTTATAATGTGACGGTCAATCCCACTATTCGTTGGCGGTGTGTGGTGATGACTAGCTACCTTCCCTCTAGTCTTACTTTGTTAAATTAGGGACGGCTAGCGCAGATAGCCCTCGTGTAGTTTTGCGCGAAATGCAAAACAAACAAACAAAGCATTGATAAAAAGAAATGCATACCTTTATCATCACAGCATTTACT
This sequence comes from Limulus polyphemus, assembly GCF_000517525.1. Classification (NCBI taxonomy): domain Eukaryota; kingdom Metazoa; phylum Arthropoda; class Merostomata; order Xiphosura; family Limulidae; genus Limulus; species Limulus polyphemus. The sequence continues at coordinate 178,407 of NW_013665722.1, read as the reverse complement.
TACTAAGGCTAAATGTCTATTCTTTATTTTCAGTGATTTGTTTCAATTAATTTATAAGAAAAAAATGTGTTAAATTAATTTGTTAGAATTTTAACTTTTTAATTGTTTTATTCACGATTTTGATGTCGATCCGATTGAAAAATAAACACTTGCAATTTGTTTTATATCTAAGCCGAAATTGGTCTAAGATTTCTGCGTCGAGCGGGTCAGACCTGCAGCCTAGTGGTTAGCATGAATCCGAAGATTCATGATTCGTAGCTCTTTGCCGGAGAAATGCTATTCGCACATTTAGGTTGCGAGTGCACTATATAATAGGGACGGACAGTTTTTGTGTTATTCGTTAAGACAATAGTAGCCCAAGTTTGGAAGAGTGTGCAGTTGATTAGCTGTTTTCTCTCTAGTCTATCAGCCCAAAATTAGTGATGGTGCGAGCAGATTGCTCTTTCTGTACTTTGCCCTAGAATTTTAAAATGAATAAATATATTTCAAGTAAGTTTTTGTTATTTTATTTAGAATTTATTCTGTATTTGTTAGTATCTTGCATGCGCTGCTCTAATACAAAACTACTGGAACTCATGATGGCTGGAGACGGCTTGGATGAGTAATGAAGAAAAACTTTAATATAAGTTTAACATAACAGCAAATGTACAAACTTTCGACAAGGTTTTGTCATCATCGACCTTGTCGAAACGTTGCACATTTGCTGTTATGTTAAACTTATAGTAAAATTTTTCTTCATTACCCATTCAAGCCATCTCCAGCCATTATTAGTCTCAAAGTGGGTTCCTCGTCATCGAATTTGAATTCGTACTGGAACTCAACCCTTGAAAATAATATATATATTTTTTTATCAAACGCTAGTCCCTATTATCAACCTGAGTGATATGGAATTATGTAAGTATGAAATCATTTTCAATCACTTTGTGAACACCTATAAGGTTTCATGTGTAGAAATGGTAAATGTTTATATGAAAAAAATAAATTCGATATAATTGTAATAGTTATTCGCTGTCTAATGTTTATATATATGAAGACATAAAATAAAGTTATTTGATGACTCAGCGGTTTATAACGTTAAAAAATCAGGTTCAATTCCTTCAGTGAGCACTGCTATGCGCTTAAAATTTCGTTTCTTTGTTTCAAGTTAAGCACAAAGCTACACAATGGGCTATCTGTGGTCTGCCCCTCACGGGTATCAAAACCCGGTTTCTAGCGTTGTAAGTACGCAGACATGCCGCTGAGTCACTGGGGGGGGGACGCTTAAACATAAACATAAAGTAAGGGAAATGTTACACAGTGGCAACACAACAGATCCTGAAATTTCGTTTTTCACCGTGTTCTTGAAATAAAAATGTAGTATTCTTATGGTGTTTATTATTTCCCCATATCCATCTAATACATTCTAGTTATTTACAAAGTTAGATTTTCCACTTTTAAAGCATGGTGAAAATCCCAACTATTGCCTGTATTCGCCACACCGATCCAACAAAAAATTGTTTAAACGTTTCCACATTCCAAGTATAGAAGCTGTTTTGTGCTTTTAGGCCCCTCACCCACACCTGTTCTTTCCACTATCATCCGATTATGTTTTCTTTTGGCACCTAAACATACATAGATTAATCATCATCTACGTATACATGACAAAGTGTCCTCATATGTGTGCTGTTTTGTGCTAGATTATTTTAACATGAAATTAATCATTTGTTTTTTCTTTGTACAGTAATATACTCTGTATAACAAATATGTGTAAATAGAAAACACACTATCTTAAAAACAATCATGAACCTAAATCAGGTTAGAGAAATATACAATGATCTGTGAAACTCAGAAAGGAAAACACGTAAATTTTATACGTTTCAGAACTTATTTCAGTAAGCGTAGATCCTGTGTAGCTTTGTTTATTATTTTTTAAAGAAATAAGATACAGAAATATGTCTGATATTCGTGATAAAAATCACGCTAGACTGCACATGTTGTTTTTTCACATTCCTTTTATTTTGCCCACTACAGACTTTGAACCACAGGTGTGTAAAAATAGTGTTTTAAGTCTATCGTTTCTCTGCTATACAGGGAGGCCTTTCGTTCAATATCAGATCTTGAACATTGAGCTGGACTAAGATAATCAAAAGTATATTTTAAACGCTACTTATATGTATGGTCCGGTTGCAATAGCTATATGCTATGTATCACAAAATAACGGGGTTCTTATTATCACGAACATAAGATGTAGGACAGAACTAAACACCTACAGTCATTACTATCCACATTATAATCCATGTGCAAGTATGTTTCTGCATGTATATCGTAGTATTAGAAGTGGTATAGTCTATCCTATGATTCAGTATCGAATTGTAGGATATAACACAGAATAAACTAGTTTCAACGAATTTATTACCTATGTTCTCTATTCGTGGAAAACTATATGCATACTCTTCCTCGTCCTCTATTCCGGTCAACCACCTAGCTACACTTATTTCCCGTCTTTCCTTGTATTGTACAAGAAGAAGCATTATTAAGTTCATTTCAGTTTTGGTTTTCTTTCATATTCAAACCTGAACATGCGTTACGTTATCTTTCAAATGTGAAAGAGCGGTAAATTTGTAGATTATTAAACAATTTTTTCGTTCTGAGTTGTCTGACCATCTCTTGGTTTCCTTAAGTTTTTCGTCTTAAAAAAAAACTCCTCACGAGCTTCTTTTCTGGTAACTTAACTATGAAGATTTCTAAAACAACACCAGATTGTTTTTCAAACTGACGTAATAGTTCTTGCAAAACTATTAGCAATGAAAAAAAAACACCTTTAAAATGCACATTCACATCTTATACGACAATTATGCAATTTGGAAGTTTTGAATATCGACATATATTATCATAAGCAAAAAAAAGTCATTTATAACTATAAAATATAAAGCAAAAAGTATTTACATAAAATTGTAGAAAAAAGTATAAAAAAGATATAAAAATATATGAAACATTATATTAAAATTACCACAGAGAAAAATATTCCATGCATCGAACGAAGGACGTTACTAATGGTAACTTCAATGTATTGCAACCTTATGAAAGTTTCAAGTCTTATGAATCAAAATTTTAACTCAAGATTCCGTCATACTAAGTCCATGAAATGTGTAATCATATGCACCTATAAACTCCAGTAATGATATGGTCTATCAGTAATTGCTCCATGAATGCGTAAAATATATCACAACTAAAAGAAAGTTTGACATGTTGTTTTTTGACGATTCAACAACTGTTGTAAAATTATTTCATTCTGCAAGTTCTCGTAAGCCTAAACATCTGAGTTTATCTATAGAAGTACCAGTAAAACATGACTGTCTAACTTTGTGGGAAAGTGGAGGAATGGGATAAAAAACAGTCTAACTTAGATAGGACAATATATACACGTAGTTAAGCGTCAATAAGCCTTCATTAGGCATGACAATATATACTGTTAGTTAAGTGGCAAGCGGCTTTGCTTAGATAGGACAATATATACACATAGTTAAGCGGCAACGAGCCTTGTTTAGACATGAAAATATATACTGTTAGCTAAGTGGTAAGCGGCTTTGCTTTGATAGGACAATATATACAGGTAGTTAAGCGGCAACGAGCCTTGTTAAGATAGGCTAAAACATGCTTATAGTAATTTGTAAAGAACTATACTTAGTCAGACGAAATAAATGTGAAATCAGCTCGCAAAATCAACGTAGTCAAATAGCAAAGGATTATGTTTACATAAGCCACAGAATGGCAAAAAATTACTTTTAAACAAGCCACTTTGTGCAATGTAGTCTGTAATAAGTTGTCGTATTTGTCTTCGAAACAGTAAAATTTATATAGACACGTCATTTCCAGTTGCATTGACGTCCTTCATTGTGTTAATTATTATTTATTTGTTGTTAAGCATAAAGCTACACATTGGGCTATCTGTGGTGTGCCCACTGCGATTATCAAAACCCGATTTTTAGCGTTATAAGCCTTCAGACTTACCGCCTAGCCACGAGGGGAGGGAGCGATTATGTTAATTACAAATTTAAGTAAATATGTGAAATAAGACTGAAAGTAATAATAATAATAGATAAATAACCACTGGAACATAAAAGCAACGTATAAGAATAATTTACTGAACATAGAATACAGATAATAAAATATATAATGGTTTGTCTCAGTCCAATCGAATATAATACCAAATTTTAAATATATATGTATTCCAAAATAAATAATTTATTAGATCAAGACAAATTATTAGAGCTATTTGTTAACTAATCATTTTGTGATTGGTTGTCAGCATTCGTTCCAAGCACCAATGATATTTCTTTGTGAAAATGAGCTGCTACAATATGAAAAGACCTGAAGACAAAAGAGGGAAAAACATTCGAAACGTTGTCCTCTGTACTTGTGTTTCTACAATAGGCAGATCCCGTCCATTCATCATGAATACTCTGCCTAAACAATCTATCAAAGAAAGTCCTAACAATAGTTTGGGGCTAACAATACGGGCAAAACCATTATTAGCACTCGGCAACAAGAAATGAAATACAACATAGACGTACAGACTCATTTTCCTTGAATCTTTATTTTAGTTATGATTGACTTACTTTCTAATTCAATTCAATTTGACATGCATTAGCAGGATTGGATGTAATGCTTACTCTTATGTATTTACATCTGTATTTTGTTTTTGTTTTGTACTGTCACCAATTAGATAGACAATTAAAAAAAGCCACCTTTCTCATGTAGAAATCTTGTGAAAACTTTGGGTTATCAATATATTAAAAGGTTATAACAAAGGAAGAAAATACCCAATGTATGTATAAGAGTTTGGTTTCGTTTCGTTTGAATTTCGCGCAGAGCTACATGAGGGGTTTGTGCTAGCCGTCCATAATTTAGCAGTGAAAGACTAGAAGGAAGGCAGCTACTCATTACCACCCACCGACAACTCTTGGGCTACCTTTTTATCAACGAATGGTGGGGTTGACCGTCACTTTATAACGCATCCACGGCTGAAAGGGCGAGTCTGTTTAGTGGGACGGGGATTCGAACCCGCCACCCGTCGAGCGCCCTAACCATGTCAGACCTATATATAACAGATCTAGCAGAAAAGCTCCACTCCAAAGTTAGAAAATGTCAAAATGTTGCCCATAAATTCGTTGTATGCACTGGGTTCTGTACACACACAAAAAAAAAACCTTTGCAGTCCAGCTGGTAACTACATGGAATTTGTGAAAAGACCTAACTTCTTTGAAACAAATTAGTCAGCGTAGTTTTACGAAACATTATAATTATAGCTAATCGGCTTAATAGTTACGCATGTTTTAAACTCGTAGCCAAAAAGCGATAAGCACGGCTTGCATCTTTTAAAATGTCATATTGTTGAGTATGTTTATTAGCTTTCATTAGGTAGGTCGTTAACATAAATAAGCACAGCCTGCTTTCTAAAACTAAATAATTTGATACTAGAATCACTACCATCAGGAAAACTGTATTTATTAATGCACTTTAAAATGGACGTTTGAAGTAGATCCATAAAAAATTGATATGCAATTCTCATGTATTTACAGCTCATTTCCGTAACACACTTTATTACAAAAAATCAGGTTAAATAAAGAGGGAGTAGAAGAAAGTTAACCGTGTCATTACATATTTTATTTCTCCTAGAAAACTTAAAGCGACATGCAGCGTGAATTTCATATTGTATTTATGTGGAGAAATAGACCACGCGAAAATATTTCGAACTACTCGAGAGAGATAGAGGGTAAACAAATAAAGGAAAGCGAACCGTGCACTTTTTCAAAGAAAGTCTTTTTTCATAAACCAATGGCTAGGCGTAGAAAGAGGAAATGAGTTCAATGAAACTTTACTTTTGGTGTGCGAAAACTGATTCCAACACTACTCGTTTGATCAATACAAGATTGGGTTGTACGAGGATACACTGGTCCAGATCTTCAGGCATTTATTAATAGTATATTGCTGCTATTACAGATGTAGTTAAGAACGACTAATTATCATCAAAACATCAAATATTTATTTTTTCCCACTGTGTTGATTATCGAAAAACATACAATAACATTTCAGTTGTGCTTTGTATTTTTGATGGTTCTACAAGTAATAATAATTTGGAATAGAACGATTACATGTTTGCGACTATCAAGGAACTCATAAGTAAATATTAACCTAAAAATATTAGCTGTTTGTTTAATCCAGATACCTTACCTAAACATGTTTTAGTATTCCTTATCTCTGTTTAAATAATTTTACATTCTCTTATACTGCACATAATAATATATGATGGATTCGTTAGAAGCGATTTATTTGGTGTCTTAGTAAATGGTTCATGTGAAATGAAATATATAAACAAACATGTTTGTTTGTAATTAAGCA
>NW_013665722.1:142289-171048 GCF_000517525.1 Limulus polyphemus | reverse complement strand
GAAACCCGGATTCTAGCGTTCTAAGTCCGCAGACATACCGCTGTGCTACTGGGGGGCTAGCTTTAAGGACTTACAACAGCGCGATATAGTCTATTGTATAGATTTGTGCTAAAAACAACAACAACAGACAGGAAACGTTTCTTGGCAATATACATACGTTAATCATATACAAGTTGTACAATATCTAGATGTTATGGTCTAGGTATAAAAAAACACGTAAAAAAGAGTACATTCGCCAATTATAAACAAAGAACAAACATTCATTTCAAGAAGCAAATATAAAACGCATATAGTTGTCCATTTTTCTCTAACACTGGTGATGTGTTTATAATTACTTGAAACGTAACTAAACAATATTGCTTCTTTGCTCTACATTACCAAAAAAAGAAAAAGAAAGAGAGGGAGATAAAAGAATGTATTATAATAGTTAGAAATTAAATTCACAGAAACTGTTGACCAAAGAGAAAACATGATGTTATGTGACATTTATTTGTTAGAAAATCATTGTATTAAGCAGGGCTGATTATTGGCTCTATTAGTGGAAATTAGGATGACTAAAAGGACTAGCTTGATAACTTTGTTACTTCTAGTATAAAACCTAATATTTTAATCTTTAAGAAAGAAAGAATTTATGGCAATGACAACGAGTACCTTAATATGTTAAAACGTTTACAGCACTATCGCTAATATCGTTAGAGTGGTCGTTCGAAAAGCAAATTAAACGGAAACAATGGTCGTTGCTGAAAGGGTTTAATAATGTATATAAAATCATTTCTTCAGCTAGTCAGATATCCACTAATAAAAGAAGCAGCGTAAATTTATTTCGTAAAAAATACATGAGAGGTTTAAATGATGAATTGAAGAAGCGAAATCAGATGATGAACAGATAAGCATTTACTATGCATTTATAAAATAAAGCTAAAATATGCACAGATGTCAATAAGAACGGAATAGGAGGTTAAAACATACATAGGTAGCAATTGGAAAGGAACACAAAGTTAAAACGATTAACAACTAAGAATGAACTAGAAAAAAAGTGGATTTATGAATGTGTTTTACTGAAATAACTTGGAAACGCCCATACAATAGCCAACTGGTATATAAACATTCAGAAAGCTACAGAGCGATACTTCACTGGTGGTAAACAAAAGAAGAACAATCACAATATTCATCAGGTAAACTGTAGATTCATTAACGATCCAATCACTTTCAATGGGTGTGGCCGAATGCATTGTCTTCTTATCTGCTTGTGTCAATTATACTAGAAGTGGGTATCAAAAGATAAATTCCACCTTCTAGGATGGCTTAGATTGTATTAAGATACTGCTTGATTATTAGCGCAACAAAACCAACAGCTCCGAACAAGCTCTTCACAGATGGATAATAGAAACTTTTATGTAAAATATATGTATTGATTATAATCTATTGAAATTACTCATCTTAAACAGGGCAAAAAAAAGTGACCACAAGAGTTTAGTAATATAGTAGCCCGTCTCAAGCAGAATAATAAAGGATGACTATTGTGACTATAAGAATACAGTAGAATACTTAGGAGTATTAAAAAGGGCAACAGATGTGACTGTTGTAATTAGAAAGATTTAGCAGGGTTGTTAATTGTTAAATATAAATATGACTAGAAGGATTGGTAGGATACCTTTAAAAACGATATAAATTTGTTTGTTTGTTTGTTTTTGAATTTCGCGCAAAGCTACACGAGGGCTATCTGCGCTAGCCGTCCCTAATTTAGCAGTGTAAGACTAGAGGGAAGGCAGCTAGTCATCACCACCCACCGCCAACTCTTGAGCTACTCTTTTGACCAACGCAATAGTGGGATTGACCGTCACATTATAACGCCCCCACGGCTGAAAGGGGAGCATGTTTGGTGTGACAGGGATTCGAACCCGCGACCCTCAGATTGCGAGTCGAGTGCCTCAACCACCTGGCCATGCCGGGCCCGATATAAATTTGAATAGAAGGATCTGTATGAGAGATGAACAATTTGATAGGATATATAAATTTTATAAGAAAGATAATTGCAGTGAGTAGTGTTTTATGCTTCTTATTAGTTATTTTAATATGCAAACTCTAGGTAATCTGACAAGAACTTCGAACGTGTAGAAAACTTAGGACCGATCGAGGTCGCTAAAGCAGGAAAATGTGAATAATTGATCTATGTTGAGAACAGAAAAACCATTAACGTTCTTACACTTGTATTTTAATACAAGTTGGAAAACTTATTGTGGTACTATATCATTGTCACCAGAGGCGCTGTAACGGCTAATAAATGATTTGTAGTTTTCGCTCTTATAAAATTCACAGTACTTAAATAACTAAAGAAATCCAAGACACAGTAATAAAATACATTGCTTATTACAAAGAACACCTTAACAATCAATTATAAAAACAGCTTACTACAGAAATGGAAAATAACAAATAAATATGCATTTTTCTTATTAAAACTTGTACTTTTTTTGTACTGTAACAACCGTAACAACAAAATAAGTAGAAGAACAAGTACATTCATAAAGCATGCTTATAATTCATATATATATATATATTATAAAAACGATATTAAAATTCTATCCATCCGAAAATATAAATAAAGCTGCATTAAAAAACTAAAAAAGACTAAAATACTCTTACTACATGAAATAAAAAACGTATAATTTTTTACACTTTAACAGATTAACAATATACATGTACATATGAAGAATACAAAACACATATTGGCCAAAACATAACGTTTAAAAAACACCAATCGACGAATAAAAGAACCCTTTTCTACGCTCAAAGATCAAAAAGGTAATAACTTAAAAGATTATATCTGCAAATTTGTGTACGTTTTTTAATATTCTAATAGATGTTCGCTGAGAGTGACTGATTCGGTAGGGTACCCGAATTATGAATCCGACGGATTGTGGTTCGCGGGCTGATGGGACGAAATCGTGTTCCGCACTAAGAACCGTGGGTGCGCTATAAGTATATTTATTCGTTTATTTCACACATAGCTACCCAAAGGGCTATCTGTGCTAGCCGTCAATAAATTTGACTAGATAGACTACACGGAAAGCAGCTAGTTAGCAGCACCCACCGGAAATACTTCGGCAATTGTAATCGAATGGTGGGATTTGACTGTCACTCGTATAACACACCCAAGGCCTCAATGAGCGCGAATTAGCGATTTGACTATAGTACCTCGGTTTCACAGTCTGGCGTATTAATCCAGGCCTCGTCTGGCTTTAGTAACGGTCCAATCCCACTATTCATTCGAACGAGAATAGCCCAAGAGTTGGTGGTGGGTGCTATTGACTAACCGCATTTACCCTAATTTAGGCCGAGACCGGTTTAATGGTTAGCGTGCCGGACAGTGGAGCAAAGGTTTCGTGGGTTGCGTCCCGTTATTGCAAAAAAAAAATTAAAAAAAACATGTTTCACTCTTTGAGATCGTGGGTGCATTACAAGAATGACGCTTAAAATCCAATAATTTGGTCTGATAAGAATAGCCCACGAGTTGGTGGCGGGTGGTATTTACTAACTGTCTTCTCTTTAGTCTATTACTTCAAAATTACGAACGAGTAACGAAAATTGTAAAAAAATAAATATATCGAATATGAATTTGCAATTTCACATGTGTAATGCGTTTCTCCTGGTTGTTACCATTGTTCGCATGCTTTTGTTTTGTTTGTTTGTTGTTAAGACAGAGCTACATGATGGGCTATCTATGCACCACCTACCGTGGGTACCGAAACCTGATTTTTACCATTATTAGCTCTCAGACTTACTACTGAACTAAAGAAAGAAGGGAGGTTGCTCACATGCAAAAACATGTTCATTGTTTCATTTCGTATCATCACAAGCAGAAGGTTTAGGTGGCATTGCCCCTTTGATTTATTAATATTAAAAGTTTCCGTAAGGTGTAAATAACTTTAAAGTAACATTTTAATCACTGGCGACATATATATATATATATATATATGGTAAATGGGTTGCTATCTTCTCCGACTCAGTGAATAGTCGTAGAACATGTTTGATAAAAGTTATCCAATTATATGTAAATGTAACGAGTATCGTTTCAACTAGCAGGATGTATAGTTTTAATAGATTTATTATATAAATAAATCTCTGAATTACTGACATCTCTAATTAGTAGTGTCTCTATACAATTACTCTGGCATGCACGTTCTTGTAACCTACTTTCTTGAATTCTTCATTTTTAGTAAGACATTTTGGTAAGACATCGTATCAATTACTAAACTAATAAGAAAATATTCCTTTCAATGTTTTGCATAAGACCACTGTATTATGATTATAGTGTTAATTCTGTGTGATATTTTTTGTATTTCTTTTCCTTTATAGTAATATTTATTCTTCATATTGAACATTTTTTTCAGGTTTAATATAGTAACAAACTTGTGCTGAAGTAAACTAGTTATTAAATTATTCGCTCCGATTTGTTTTTTCTTTGTGGTTTCATTTGAGAACTTAAATAGACGTAAATAACTTGAACTTTAAGTTCAGAGGGGATCATACTTTATGAACTACACTTGCATCTATGGTTTTATTGCGAAGCTGACAGATTTGAAATACATAAAATTCATATGAAAAGAATGACACTGAAATAGCCTTTGAGGTTAATCGCACTTTATAAAAACGATGCCCCAGTTCTTTTCATCGTTTGATTGTGCTGAGTATGATAGCAATGATTATTCTCTATAACTCGACACCAGAAATTTCATTGTAACAAGCTTCTACAAAGAATGGCGACGTCAATCTTAAATAATAAATCTTGTAAACTTTGTAGACATATTCTACTGTACGTGGATATAGGCTTTCAAGATCACGTTTAAGTAGACCATTGACACAAAAGTCAGTTGGAGTTGTATCAGGGGCCTTAACAGGCATGTGGTCTAATGGGGTCGTTGTGATTCAAGTTTCTTCGCTCACGCTTTTCATAAAGACAGCCGTTAATTTCGAGGTGTGACTGGAAGCTTTAGAGCCTTAGGTTTGTGAATCTTCTTTAACTCTAAATCCTTGTTTATAATATTACTAAAAGGAGAAAGGCCCAACTTCTTTACAATGGCTTCATGAATTAGAAGATTCACTTTGAGGATGAGAAAGATTCAGTTGGAGGTTTGTAACTTTACAGCCTGTTACTGTGTGAGTTATTTCACTTCCTTGAATAATGTTATAGGCTTCTCTATTTGAAATGTTGCATCCTTTAGCAACAATCTAGCTACATGAATATTTCTCTTCGAAAAGTTTTTTATTGTATATTTCTCCAGCTATATGTCTTTTAGTTGTGATATTGTATTTTAGAATGGTCGAGAAAACTAATTACATAGGTGATAAACGAGTTGCCAGTGGTGCCACGGTACACAACACCGTTGACATGCTACTGCATTAGTATATACAGATCTTTCAAATAAAGTGATACCAGTCCTTTCTCTGGCAAAAAAAAAAAAGAACCAAGCCAGAGTGAAAATCAAGACCACACTGATAAGAGATCCTTGTTTAGCATAATCAATGTCTGTTCATTCGTTTTAAAAGTTGAGCCACGCAGACAAATGTCACTGATTTAGGTAAAGCAGTGCATACTTTCCAATTGAAGCTAAAATATTTTTTATTTGGTAAACTTTGCTAAATATGATACTAATGCTTAAATAAGTTCAACTGTTTAATCACGAAAATTGTAAAGTAAGTTTTATTCGGACCCTTAACCATCTTAAATTGTTTGTTCATACGCACGTTGTTTTGTATTTGGAACGTGCATCAGCGCACGAGTGTATATCACAACCTGAGTGCGTAAGTAAGTGTTAGTGCCTTTTTATAGTTAATTGTCTCTGTTTTAGTGCCTCAGGTAGACAAATAGAATCGTTAAGTTTGAACAAACAATGATAATTAGCATAAGAGAGTTTTGGAATTGAAGAGTCACGAATTTGGTCATGTTTTATCGTTACTGTGGGAGAGTTATTGTATTTGGTACAAAGATATACATATACATTCATCGGAGTTTTAAAATAATCTCTTTGGAATTCTACAAATGTAAGAAGAGATTAACTTTTAGCTAAAATCCTTCAAAGATGGTGTCATAGAGAATGGAAGATGACTTTGGAACGTCAATACCTTATGAAATACAAGTCATTTAACAACACTTTCTTAAAACTGTTCGTTGGGAATATGGAAAGTTGAAGGGACATATAACATAAAGTATGAGACATTCTGACATATGATAATTTCCAGTGACTGCAGATTCGTGTTCCCCATAGTCTCATTGGTATATCCACCAAAATGTGTTGCTCTGTGATGAATAGTATACATTTTACTGATGTTCGAACACACCAGATATACTATAAGAAGTATGTATATTATCCATGCAATTCAATTTTGAAATATTTGTTTTTACTCTGATTTTTTTTCCGAACTATGCTGAAGCCGTCTCTAGGAAATACATGCCTTATTTATAGTAATTGTTGTTAAATTCCTTATTTTACTTTAGCACATATTGTACCATGTATAACAAGGGATATTTCATCATCGGTGATTCGATAATTAATGTTTGACTTCTGTAGCATGTTATGATCATCAAAACAAGCTTCTAGAACTATTTAATGGATTACTCACTCCAATAATTCATTATCGGTGCGCACACACATCTTTCTATAGATTAACATCAAAAGTACTGCTACAACATAATTTCTTCATCCATTTCCAATAATTGATTAATATTAACTTAATCAATGAAAACACTAAAACTGTAACTTCTACAACGTTCAAAATGAGAAATTATATTCAATTCAGAAATCTAAACACTATCAAGAAGACTTTATTTCAAGCTATTATTAATTCTAATGGTTTGCAATTTTTCCTTCATGATCAAAATCGTGAGTTTCGGCACAGTCCGATCTTGGATTTGTAATTTAGTTAGATACATTTGGGGGTATTTCACCCATCATCACTAACTATGAACAAAAGCAAGGTGAAAAATAAGGCCAGATGGTAAACTGCAGTTTATGTGTAAGTTATTTAGATTGTTCTTTACTTACCACGAGTAAAAGTAGCATTAATGTTAATACGCTGAGAATGATAAGGTGAAGTGAGTGTCTTCATCAGACACAGTACAACTAAGTGAGCAGTAAACTACTATTAAAGTTTGGTGATTGATCCATGTATATTTCTCCAGTTGTTACTTCTTCTTCTACAGTGAAAAAATTGTTTTGAATAACGAAGTTTCTTTATTTACCGAAAATCAAAATTTTGATGGTGAAGAGAAAACACATAACAGGTTTAATTATCATTCAGATACCTCAAAAACGCAAATACTTGTAGAAATAATAGTGAAAATGTTTAAAAACTTTCTCACGCAATCTCAGTTTCTAGTTTCATTTCTTGCAAATACAAAGAAATCAGAATTTTGCTCTTAAATATAAACGATCTATATTTATAAAAACTATGCCATCTGACGAAGAAAACGAGCCAAAAAACAAAGAAAACCAGTCCAACCACTAGACATGCAGACCACATATCAACACAAAATTCTAATCTTCTCGTGTTTGTTCACGCTCCACGGTAATTACAGCATCGAGAAATAGGTCTTAGCTGTCTTGTTTCCGAAAGCTTCAAGTCCTTGTCCTCCAGAGCATGATTTTGAACTTCAAAGCAGGTTTTTCGCGTGTTTCATAGTACGATATAGCAATGAGCTTCATATGACCTGGAAGTCAGGCAACAACCCTGGTTTGCGTAGGCACTTTATCCTGCACACCCCAAAACAACACATCGGAGTATAACTTTACTGGGGTATTTTTATTTTAGTAAAGTTAGTATCTTCCTAAAACATTCTTTATCGTTAAAACTTGTGTACTTGAGAATGATCGCACTAGTGTTCAAAACGTCGTAACTGTTGTAAAAATAATCTTCCTTACTGTAAAAGCAGTAAACTTGTAACCAAATAAATTGAGATAATGTTTATTACTCTCAGACTTCTGGGTCAAAAAAGGCCTCAGTAAAGTTAATCCGTAATTTTCACCCTCTTAGTAGATCTGTTTTTGTGTGAGCCTGTTTATATATATATCGCGAAAAAAATTTTAATTTAAAAAAATAAGTACTTCTAATATCAGTGACAAACCTTGAAAATCAAATTCCAATTTTCTACATTATACCAACGTCAGTCGATATGCCCCAAGGATACCCGCCAACTTCGGTTGACAGTTAACTTTTGACCATACGTTGTACTTCTCATTTAATATTTGCGCAACAAAATCATCTTTGAGACAAACAACTGTTCTTCCTAGCATAATATCTAAGGCATGTGCGATTCGCTTGTCCAGAACATCTTGTGTGTGTGTTCTTTTCCAGTAGCTGAATCAAATGAACCGGAGCAGGAAGTTAACATTTATAATATGGCGGAGAATTTATTAGCCCACATTGTTTTTATTTGTTCGAAAACGAGTTTGATAATGATGCTGAATAAAACGGTTTATTTCCAGGGATAACCTTTGATTTGTAAATGACAGAATAATTATATTGTGATAAATGCTGTTGTGGATAAAAAAGGAAAAATGTTTGCATTGTAGTAAAATATTTTAAACACATGCTGCATTGCTAAACTTCTTCTGCCATCTTGGTGATATCACTATTTCCAATACGCCGCCTTCTCTTCAAGAACAATTGGAAAAAGTTTAGAATACTGTTTCGAGGTGCTTTATTGCTGCACAGAAACTTCCATACGATCATGACGATGAGTCAATCGTACCACTAGAATTACGTTCAGCGGTGAATTAAAACTGGAACAGTGCCAGCAATGAATTTTAGAGGATATATAGAGTGAGCGTACATACTGAATACCAATGTAAGCTTTTCCAGAAATTCAACCTTGGCTATGGCTAGTTTAATGTGATATGTTATTACCAAGTAAATATAATTACATTTCAATCAAATCATATTAACAAGCACATGTTTGAAAATCGGTTCACTAGACATGTATTCCATGTATTGTTTAAACTCGGTATTTACCCATAATATCAAAGTATTCTGCACGAAGGATTAATTTCGTCGGCGACTCGTGCCTCAACTATTTACTCTTCATAAATTCGTGATTCACGGGAATGTTTTATTATTATTAAACCTAAAACATAAATTATCAAAAATTCACTACGAGTTCTTTAAACTGGGTCACCCTGGTATAATCGTTTTCTTACACAAGTGCATTGTCCCACAAAGACGAGTCTGTAGGTTTTCCCTTGCCGAGGGATTTGTGCTAGCCGTCCATAATTTAGCAGTGAAAGACGAGAAGGAAAGCAGCTAGTCATCACCACCCACCGCCAACTCTTGGGCTACCTTTTTATCAACGAATGGTGGGGTTGACCGTCACTTTATAACGCCTCCACGGTTGAAAGGGCGAGTCTGTTTGGTGTGACGGGGATTCGAACCCGCCAGCCGTCGAGCGCCCTAACCACCTGACCATGTCAGACCTATATATAACAGATCTAGCAGAAAATCCCCACTCCAAAGTTAGAAAATGTCAAAATGTTGCCCATAAATTCGTTGTATGCACTGGGTTCTGTACACACACAAAAAAAAAACCCTTTGCAGTCCAGCTGATAACTACATGAAATTTGTGAAAAGACCTAACTTCTTTTGAAACAAATTAGTCAGCCTAGTTTTACGAAACTTTGTAATTATAGCTAATCGGCTTAATAGTTACGCGTGTTTTAAACTCGTAGCCAAAAAGGCTTGCACCTTTTAAAATGTCATATTGTTGAGTATGTTTATTAGCTTTCATTAGGTAGATCGTTAACATAAATAAGCACAGCCTGCTTTCTAAAACTAAATAATTTGATACCAGAATCACAACCATCAGGAAAACTGTATTTATTAATGCACTTTAAAAATGGACGTTTGAAGTAGATCCATAAAAATTGTTATACGTGAGCTTCAAAGATCGTCTTTCAAAACTTGATGTGTATCTGAAAAGGAAATAAAATTTAAATACGTCGCCATCGGAATATTTTAATCTTTTGTTTTTCTCAAAACAACTAAATGCCATTGTAAGTACTTACAAAAATAGTAAATAAAAGTTGACCTTTATGTAAGAGCAACTAAACCAGATGATTCTAGTATGAATGTAACGTACATAGAACATCCAGTGTTTGTCCACAGATAAACAACACGAGGAAAGCAACAAACATATGAAACTCGAACAATACGTCATCATCGCTATTATATATTATTCTTCACGTATTTAATCAGCCTACAAAATGTATCATTCTGTGGCAAATAAATAATAGCGTCTTCCTATTTAGCTGTTTTTATAAGTTTAATATTTTGCTATCATAATGATCTGATAACACAAATTGTAATAATATTATAAATTTTATAATTATCATATCAATATTAAAGAGAATGGCTTAAGCATAATAGTTTGGACATTAGTGATACTCAATCTCTTAATTTTCCTTTTCACATTTTCATATGAATTTATAGGCCCATTATCGTTTAGTTTATAAAATGTCAAAGTTATATGATTACTTCACTGAGTCCAATGACATTCCTAATCTATACAATAGCCAGTATGTCATTATTTGACCTTTGTGACCTTGGAAATGACCTTAAATTTCAAAAATCAATGATGGCATCCGCCCTAAAAAATCTTTATTCTGTGAATGATTGATCTAACATGGATACCTGCTATGAACAGAAAATGCTGTTCAAAGTGTAAGGTCGTCATTTTGGTTGGCCTACTTTAATAGGTGAAGACCAAATAGGTTCTCCTATTACATAATTAATAGTAAATGGTAGTTTGAGTTGGAACCTTTGGGTAAATGCAGAAGGAAGTGTGGCTAGTTTTGCTTTGAATTTACCAATTCGTTTTCTTTTCAAACGTTATATTTTGTCATTGAGTTATTTTTATACTTCAATTTTGTCGTTACAGCCTTTCTCTACTTCGTTGATGTTATTTTGTATTTGTTCATTTTTGTCATTACAGCCTTCTTATTCTTCTTTGATATTCTGCTCCACTTCTTCAAACTTGTTATCCCTCTTGCACATCCCCAATAGCTTCGTGGATTTTGTTTTTAATCAGATTTATTTTTGCTTTGAATTCTTCTATAGGTATTATGTTCCGTTTTCCTAAATTTCTGTCTCTTTCTTTCTTTTAATTTTCGATCTCGTTCTTTTTTAATTTTCTGTTACGGCTAATAAATCGAATAACTAAATATATATATATATGCGATAACTAACACTAAATGCTTCACTAACTTCTCAATCACTGAAGGAATTGAAAATGAATTGAATGACACTCAACAAACTGACCACAGTACTTTACTAATTATAACTAATGTATGCATCTAGATCTTAATCGGATTTCTAAATCTTAACCTCACGCTCCCATTAGCTAACATCTAAATTAAAACATTGAAAATACAAGTTATAATGATACTTATGATAGCTGTTGCTTATTTTGTACTCCTCCCTCCCCAGTGGCTTAGCAGTAAGTCCGTGGACTTATAACCCTAAAAATCGAGCTTCGATATCTATGGCTATGGTTGGCACAGCATAGATAGCCCATCGTTTAGAATGTTTGTTTGTAAGCAAGCACAAAGCTACACAATGGGCTATCTGTGGCCTGCTCCACCACGGGTATCGAAACCCGGATTCTAGCGTTGTAAGTCCGCAAACCCCATCGTTTAGCTTTGGTCTTAAAAGCAAACAAAAAAAACTTATCTTCTTATATAAAAAAATAAGTTAGATATGGCAATAGTGTTGTATTTTGGTTCCTTTAATTATAAGTATCCCATTCTAAAATTATTTGAGGAGCATTCTTGAAAATACTAATTAAAGAAAGTTTATTATTGTAATTTATAAAACATTTTTTATCCTTAATTATATTTATCATAAGACATTGGTATTAGGCCTATTGTATCTTTAACACTAAATTCTTTATTCAATCCTTTAGGATTTCTCAATAATTAAAAGAGTATATAATAGTATTGCAATCGCACAATGCTCGTCATATCCATTGTCTACGACGCGTTTCACTCAATATAGATCTCAACAGGCCGGCTGAGACACGACAAACAAAATAGGCCTAATTCTAATGTCTTATAACAGATATATATATTAATTATAATCATGCTTCACCAGCTTAGAAAAGTCATTCCACACCACAACAATTATTTATTCTGTCAACCATCTAGAAACGCCAAACTTATATTTAATAATATTAAACCCCTACTCGTAACTAAAACATTTTACTGTGATTTATTCAGTAGTGACCATGTAGAACGTGAAATCGATTTGTAAACTTGTCGGCTTGGTTAGGGCGCTAGACTCGTGATCTAAAGGTCACGGATCTGAATCCCCTTCACCGAACCTGCTTGCCTATTCAGCCAAGGGGGTGTTATTATGTGGCGGTCAATCCCACTATTTGTTAGTAAAGAGTAGCTCAAGAGTTGGCGGTGGGTGGTGTTGACTAGCTGTCTTCCCTCTAGTCTATTACTGCTAAATTAAGGACGACTAGCGCACGAAATTCAAAACAAACCGGTCAACTGGATGATAATCACGTTCCGTTGTGTAAATGAGTTCCTGCGCTCATTACAGTTGTGCAAAAACAACAAACAATTAATCAGATTTTATACTGAAAAGAACACGTCCGTCTCATTTTTATAAGTTAAATCTTAATTTCCTTGATAAACGCCTTCTACGTTATTACTTACATTGAAGTGTATCTTTTTCCATTTCTAAAAGGTCTGGGTGAGCATGCTACTTTATAGACGTGATTAGTTGTTTAAAACAAGTCTTTTCTTCCAATTTAACTTCTCTTTGGCATATGTGTTTGTTTTTAGTTTTCGAATCCTGTTCTAATGTATCATTGTCTAAGTTGTTTATTTATTATGTTCTTAGAATCTTTTTTATTGTCTCAGTTTGTGATTACGCTTTTGTAAAGTTTTCTTTGGTTTAGGACAATGAATTCAGGTGTGAAACAACATTTTTCACGCGACGAAGAATCAAATTATCAAGCACAGATATGTTAAATTAACTGAAGCCTTGCTATGACATAACAAAGAAGTTAACAAAATGTTAACTTATACTCAGGACTAATAAATATAACATACATATCCTACATTTATTTCCGCATGCATAAATAATCAATAAATTTGTGAAATATATAACAAAATAGAATATTTCCACTTTTAGCGTGAGATGGGTAAACGTTTGTAAAGTGGTGTTTTTGTTTATTTGTTTTGAAGTTTGCGCAAAGCTACACGAGGGCTATCTGCGCTAGCCGTCCCTAATTTAGCAGTGTAAGCCTAGGGGGAAGGCAGCTAGTCATCACCACCCACCACCAACTATTGAGCTAAACTTTTACCAACGAATAGTGGGATTGACCGTCACATTCTAACGCCCCCACGGCTGATAGAGCGAGTATGTTTGGTGGGGCGGGGATTCGAACCCGCGACCCGCAAATTGCGAGTCGAGCTCCCTAACCACCTGGCCATGCCGGGCCGAGTGGTGTTTTTATCAGGTTAATTTGTTTGTCTTAAATAAGGAATAAAGCAGATCTATAGGAACAGGTGATATGCACCTGTCTTATGACATTGGGCCTGAAAAACTTCATGTATAAGAACTTCCTGAAACTATACATATAGATAGATATGCAACTTTTTGAACCAGCTTAAAAAAAATACTTCAAGAAAATGGCAAATCTATCGTACTGAAATAATTTACAGCCTCTTTATATTTTCTACTTTGCTTCTTTTTATTTCTTTATCATATGTGTATCGGAAATGAAAAATGTTAAATATAATAAATAGTTAATGCTCGTTTAAAATATTAAGATTTAGAATTAAAATTTCAAACTTTTCTCTAACCAGAACTGACAAGTGAGTGAATTATCTTTTTACTTTTAGTCTTAGGAAGTTGCCTCCTAGTGGCACAGCGGTATGTCTGCGGACTTACAACGCTAGAAACCGGGTTTCGATACCCGTGGTGGGCATAGCACAGATAGCCCATTGTGCAGTGTCTAAAAAATTCTTATTTCTACTCTAAAGGAGTTTTACTAACGAGTGAGTGCAATGTCTTGTTATTTCTTGTCCAAGATAGTTTTACTGACGAGTGAGTGCAGTATCTTGTCACTATTAGTCTAAGGGAGTTGTTATAGTCTTTTCTGGAACTTCTATAAGTTTTAAGAAATTATAAAATCTGCTCTCAAGTAATCTTCAGATCAAAAATACTTTTTTATCATTTTGCACTTCAAATATTGTTTTTTGAGTTAAACATGATATTTCACTTCCATTTTTTTATGGATGGTTATACTAAAATATAACTTCACCATATTTTGTTTATGTAGACAAAACCAAACCTCGCGTACAAAACATAGCCATTTTAAGCTCGAAAAATTATCATGTATAAATAGTACAAATCTTTTTCAATTTGTTGTATGCGTAAATCAGTTATCAAGGCTTGGGTTAAAGGAAGACCACTCAAAAGTCTTTTATGAATGACGCCATTTTGTATTTCAACTTGTGATATTTGTTCTCTAAACTTAGAGTTTCATCCAGTCTCGAGCTATAGAAGTTCAATAAACAGTTAATTATAATGTATCTATTGGAAGGATTTACAGTTTTTGTGGGTTTTATTAGTAAATTGTATTCTGTTCTATCTTTAATGTTAGTTTCTATAACCGTATTGGATAAAATATTTATTATATAAAATATTTTCATTATGTTTCATTTTTATCTCATATATGTTTCATTATAAGGATTATTTTCCATTAATAACTTAAATCTCCTTAACTGCCTGAACCTCGTAAACTCTTAAAGGGATTACGTCCTAATATATCTACAACAGCAATAATAACAAATTGATAAATCGATGCATTCTGCTTATTATAAGTTTCTGTTTTATGACATTATATAATACTAGTTGGTCTTAAAGGGATTACGTCCTAATATATCTACAACAGCAATAATAACAAATTGATAAATCGATGCATTCTGCTTATTATAAGTTTCTGTTTTATGACATTATATACTACTAGTTGGTCTTAAAGGGATTACGTCCTAATATATCTACAACAGCAATAATAACAAATTGATAAATCGATGCATTCTGCTTATTATAAGTTTCTGTTTTATGACATTACATACTACTAGTTGGTCTTAAAGGGATTACGTCCTAATATATCTACAACAGCAATAATAACAAATCAATGCATTCTACTTACTATAA
Organism: Limulus polyphemus; assembly: GCF_000517525.1. Classification (NCBI taxonomy): domain Eukaryota; kingdom Metazoa; phylum Arthropoda; class Merostomata; order Xiphosura; family Limulidae; genus Limulus; species Limulus polyphemus. The sequence goes on along the minus strand of NW_013665722.1, from coordinate 155,823 downwards.
GTTTCTGTTTTATGACATTACATACTACTAGTTGGATCGGTATATTAAAGTAGCTTCATTATTTACTGGGTTATTTTCAAGTTTTAATGATTTAGGTAGAACTGCTGACCAAATAGAAATCAACCGGTTAGCAACACCCGCTGCCTATTCAGCCACCGTAAACCGAGTATGAATTGAGCACCGATCACATCACTCCCACACCTGAAAGTGCGAAAAGTGATCATCGGCATATCGTAGCTTAATCCTCAGACCTTTTTGCACTAACTACTAAGCCACAGCCAGTCCTACTAAGCACTTTAACAGCTAAATATTACCATATTTCATTGTCCTAGCGAAAACTACTAGCTGTTGCTAACCAATGCTCTACCATACCAATCAACTAATGTTTTATACGTAAGATAATTGAGTATGCCTAAATTTAATATTTGTATAAGTAGAATAAACCTAAACTTAAGATAATAGGTTAAAGCATTGTTTTATTCTAAAATGTTTTTGCCGTTCCTCATCAAAACAACAGCTTATATATATTTATGTGTGTTAAGTGACACAATCACCTGAATGCATGCATCGACTTACAAATAAGTGAATAAACAACTTAGTACAAGATACAAACTAACTGGTGTCAACCTATTTTATCTCACGGATAAAGTTTTTGTTTACAGAGTTCGAAGTGTCCTTTACTCATCAAAAATGACCTATTTTCATATAGGTGTTTGAAGAATGAAGTACGTTATTACTGCTACTCATTTATTGTTCCAAATCCTCGAGAGACCTGTTCTTGTTCTTTGATTTACCTTTGTCCAGGGTTACTAGTGACGGGTGGAACTTCCCCAAAACTGGTCTAACCCAGTGACACGTGACAAATCCAAAAATAGTCTAAGCCTCTTGTTTCTGTTTCACTAAAAATTCAGTTTTGTTGGCGAGAAAAACAAACATAAATGCAAATTCAACCTAGTCCGACTTTCGGAGTAGCTTTTGTCAATCTGGATCAGAAAATATACACTTCTTTATATTTTATTAAATCGTATGCAGCTCTAAGTACAGATTGAAAAGCATATACACTAGGAACACATTACACCTGATTTTACGAATGCTAAAAGACACTTGATTTATAACTTTCGTGCAAAGCTACACAAAAGCTATCTTCGTGTAGCTGTCCCTAATTTTGAACTGCAAGACTAGAAGGAAGGCAAGACAACAGCACTCACCGTCAACTCTTGCCTGATTGAATAGTGGGACTAATCAGTCTTATGTAGCGCATTCACGGCCTTAAAAGTATAAGTCATGTTTTTGCGGCTCGTGAATCTTCAGATCCATAGTTCAGGCATGCTAACCCTTTGGCCACGCCCAGACTCTAAGGACAAAAAAAACATTTAGTAAACAAGCGTGTAATATAAAAGATTTTATTGTTATTTTTTGAAAGAAAAAGTAAAATTTTATAAAAGTATCTAGTTTTATACATGAAAATGTTTTATCAAATACAATATATATAGAAATTGCTCATCATAAACCTTATATGTACGCGAATTTTATGAACTAGAATCATTTTAAATACATAAAAATGAATCAAACGTTAAATTTTATCACAGCGTTGATTTTCCATATTAGAATATCTTTTGTTTATTTTGGGACAAAGCCACATTAGACTCTTTGCTGTGCCCACTGCAGAGAATCGAAGCCCGGATTTCAACTTTGAAAGTCCTTAAACTTACCGCTGTCCTAAAGGAGGACGTTAAAACCTCTCCATCAATTTTAATATCAAACTTTCAATTCTTCATTCGAGTTTTGAAAGGTTCGTTATTGATAAAAAAGATGATACAATAATGCGAGATTTTTACTCCGTTCTTCTGGTATGTAACTGGACTTGTTAAGACCTAATATTGTGGATTTCGAGTTAAAAGTACAAGCATGATTTTATATTACTTAAGTTGATAATTTTAATTAGTTGTTTCTATTTCTAAAATATCCGATTCTATATTATGCAATCTTGCTATTCGTGAATATATGCACGCATTTACTAAATTATTCACAGAATATTGTCCAAAAATGTCGATTTTCAGCCTATCTTCCAGGGGAGTCATTTGGAGTGGGCAACAAAGGCCCCAAATGGAAGTTTCTATGAAACATTTCTAGTTAGGCCTGAGCAACTTATTCTAGTTTTTAATTAATAAGAAATATTTTTTTGTGTACTGTACAATTCCTCATCCATGGCTAATTAAAAAAACCAAACAAAAAAACAGGAGTATCTATAATAGTTTATTAAAAAAGAATTACTAGTTTTTGTTCCACTTGAACATTCGTTTAAAATACAAATAAAATAATAAAAACAACAATAAGTATGGTACTATTTATATTTACAAACAATACAAGTGAACTATTGTGTGCCAGCAATAGAGCGTATTGTTAAATATAAAAATGCTTCTGTGCCATTCACGAAATCCTGATATTCTAGCTAGATTAATGACACGCATGAAAGTCCAGAATATCAAGAGAGTAAAACAAACTCCGGTTATCATTCATGTTCATCTAGCTGTGGTAAAAGGCGATAAATGGACTCTTGAGATCTACAGACGGATCGATATATCTCATTAGTCCTTCTGATGAACCGTTGTGATACCACTGATAATGTGAAGACAATTCACATTAGAGCACGATAAGAGCCCCTTCCTGGCTAGGAGGAACAGGGGTTAAAGTTCAGCTCGGACTCAGCTGTCTTCTTTCCAGAGAAAAATGCGGAAGTGAGTCAAACTCAAAAATGTTAGTTGTTGTAATTCGAAGTACGAAACTCATAATAATGGTACAATATATTATTGATGTTGATAATTGGAAGAGCGAAACTCATAATAATGGTACAATATATTATTCATGTTGATAATTGGAAGAGCGAAACTCATAATAACGATACAATATATTACTCATGTTGATTTCTGCACTAGGTCCGAAAATACATGAATAAAGTGCATATCCATTTTAAGTTGCATAATGTTAAGAAAATGATTTCTGATTGTGTTTAATATTGTATCCATTCTTGCTTACTAGTGTAACAATATAAAATTACTAGATTGACATTTTAATGTGAAGCTTAAAAAGGCAGTTCTATCAACATGAAAACGAAATATTTTTCTATTTTCTAAAACACACACACATATATAAATGTTTCAGCAAATACCAGCGCGAAGCGAACAAAACTATAGGTAGCCTCGAGCATATTTTGACATGAAAAAAATACAAAAGGGTGGGTATAATAAAAATTTACGCCAGGATATCTCCCACACGTAAGGATATACAAAGCTCAGTTAGATTAACGTTATTAGTCGTTGACCTAGCTTATTTGTGAAGTTAATATAGCTTGAATCTCAGTAGTCAGCTGATCATGATATAGGATTTGTTAATCAATGAAGTTAAATGTTTCATATTTCAAATATCAAAACTTCTCAGACCTCAAGGGTGAGATGTCTAATTATTGGTCTTCGTCAACAATAGCAATGCAAGTTTCGCTGAAACGTTTGCAGCAATAATTATAAGCAAGCCGAAACTTTAGAAAGAAACAGGAAAATAAAACAAAACAATAAATAAACATTAGTACGATATATGTTTTTCAACACCACAATGATTCAAACAATGGAAACTAACAGCACGTGAAAAAGCTTTACTATAACCTTAGGACATTCACACTATAACATTCATCCAATTGCTTTATATTGTTGAATGTTTTACTTAACATAAAAACTGATTAAGGGTCGAACACTTAGTTAAGCCAGCTTTTTTGTTTATGTCTTGGTTTCCAAATAAGCCTTTTTGAAATTACACATCAGTAACTTCCCTTGCATGAACAAACCATAAATGTTCTTTCTTAGACAATATACGATAATTTGTAATTATAAAGTCCTTTCTTGTATAACGGAGGATATTCATTAGGAAAAGACAAACTAATACGTGTAAATATGGTGTAAAACTACTGGTTAACTTCTATTTTGTACCAGTCAAAGCTTCTGCAAGATGATGACACCTTCTTACTGCAGTAAAGAAATTAAACTCCATAAATACACATAGAGAGATATAATACAAATACACGGACAGACAAATAAATACAGGAGTGCAACGAATAAGACAGAAAATCTAAAATTAATTTTGGTGTTATCTCAACCAAATATTTTATTATCTTGAAACGAAATTGCATTTAAGTAACCGATAAAAAATTACATTGAGGTTTCGAGTTCCTTTTCATAACTAGAATTCTGATAACGTTAACTAAACGATCGCTGTCGTATGGATAAAGATTAACATACTCTAACTTGAAAGTGAATGAAATTTGTTAACATACTGGTTACGTTTGGTAAGATACACGAATAGTGCTTGTACAAAATGATGATTAATGTTTATTTACTTTAAATTTACACATGCCACACACATTAAATTTTCTTAAAACAACATTAAAGTAATTTTCAAATACTCTGCAAGTTTTGATACCAACTTTTGGAGCATGTTCCTGCTCTTTCAAACAAAGAGCTGTTGCATAGGTTTTTAGATTCTTTCATTCTAATAAACTCAAATATCGATTGTAAGGTTACTTCACTTTGAATATTATCTTACAGAGTATGTTCCAGATCTAACAAACAAACACAGCACCCATTGTGTAGATTATACCTGTATGTTCCAGCTTTAACAAACAAATACAGCAGCTATTGTATAGATTACTCCGATTTGGATATCGGCTTTTAGAGTAAGTTCCAGCCCTAACAAACAAACACAGCACCTATTGTGTAGATTATACCTGTATGTTCCAGCTTTAACAAACAAATACAGCAGCTATTGTATAGATTACTCCGATTTGGATATCGGCTTTTAGAGTAAGTTCCAGCCCTAACAAACAAACACAGGACCCATTGTGTAGATTACTAAGGTTTTGCAAAAATGAGTGTGTATCGAATAGTTAAATTGTTTGTTATATGAGCGACACCTTATGCAAACAATGGGCTAAACGGCCAAGGTACAGAAGTCATCGGTTCAGACATAGCCGTCCCTAATTTTGAACTGTGGAACAGAGAGAAGACAACCAGTCTGTAGCACCCGCTGCCTGAAGCAGTACTATTTGCCGAATAGTATGGTTGACAGTTACTCTTACAACAAATTCATAGCTGAAAGTGCGTAACGAGTTTGATAACACTACATCTCAAACTCAAGACCCTCGGGTGGGTACCCCAGTCCAACACTAACCACTAGGCCACGCCGGGTCACTTGTGAAATTGGAAATGAGATAGAAGCTGACAATTCATAAGTTAGTGTATCAGCTGGTGGTCTGTATGAGTTATACCAAACCGAGGTATACGTTGTAAGTTTTATAAACTCTCACAAACTGTTATACCACCAGTGAATGAATTGTATAACCAACCGTATTTCTACTCTTGATTACCAAAATGTGTCATCGTGTTAATTACAAGACGAAAAATCATGAACATTCTGGGAGCTGTTGTCAACCTGAAACTTCCATCGACATTTTGATGGTAATTTTCATAATTATTAGTAAAATAGGAGTAGGAAGCAATCTGATTTTAAGTATGAGAGAGGGTATAACAAAATATATTTGTAGGTGGCGCCATCTAATGAGTTAATAGGACAATAAATCATAAAGAAATCTGCTCATTTTACACTTCACTGAGTGACGTCATTTTTACGAGATTCTTTGACACAGAATATGCTTGAAAAAATTAAATATTAAATTTTAGATTTACGTAAACGTAAGAAAGATATATTTGTACTTATTTTATTTGTAATGATCTAATCTTTACTTAATAGCTTACATGAATATTACATTGGAAACATTTTTACTTTTTAAAAACAGTCAACTATTCGAAAACACTCGAGTTTCTGGGTCTTTTGAAACTTATATGAAAGCATATAATATGTTTATCTTTTTCATAAATTTTTGTTTAATCCGTATCACTGTATATTTGATCTGTTTAGCTAAATAAAATAGTGGCTGCTCAGTGATATTATTGTTGTTACTTTCAGTGTGGGTAGATCATCCTTCTTTTCCAGTGATTCCTGAGGAAAATATCTTCCAATATTTGTGTATTTTACATTAAGATTCCAGTTTTTTAACCCAGCGTAACTTATCCAGTAGCAGCTAAAATACAGTTTTTTTTCCGATTTCGAAACACCAGAAAAGATAAACACGTTATCTTACGTAATATTTTATGATGAAATACATAAAACAGGAGTTTATAAACAACAACGATAAAAGAACCACCATACTGAGTGTACATTTCTAAAATTTAATAACAACATTTCATATTGTTTCAAAGGTATTTTAGGCATTATAGACAGAGTAGAGTTTTGCTTTAATCGATTGCTCTTATCTGTTCCTAAAGCGAGATAAAGTTTCGACCTGAAGAAGTCCTCAGTCTAGAAGTTGAAACATAGTCCCACTCTAGAAACAGGCAGAAGAAGTCCATTAAAGCCCAAGGCCTACAACAGTATTTCATGTAATTGTAAAGATTGCAGCAGGTACTTCAGCACGTCTAAATTTGAACCGAACGTTGCCAAGTGGTTAGCGTGCTCGGATTGCGAATCCTAGGGTTGATGGTTCGCATCCTGTTGCAACATATACGCGCTCTGTATTTTACAGCCGTAATCACGCTATAAGCATGATAGTCAACTCCCATTATTCAGATATACAAAAGCAGCCCAGCTAAAAATTAAAGAGAGCTATACGCAGATAGACCTTGTGTAGCTTAGCGGGAAAAATCTGAAACAAGCAAACGAACACCTAGATCTACTTTGAACTTGGCTTTGAAATTAGAAAAACATTTTACTGACTTTTAACCACTAAGTATGTTAAAGAATAATAAAAGTTGAAAAAATTGTTCGAAATATCGATACTGTTAAACATTTCCATCCCCACCCCCGATTTATCTAGAATAAAGACAATAAAGGGTACACACTTTCATATCTTATCACACACAATGGCGTTTTTCATGGATATAAAATGAGGAATTGTATTTATAGCTTAGTTGTTTGCTAGTTGAACAACACATAAAATCAATCTTTCCGAAACGACCATCTTAGACACTTTGATAATTTTTTAACACAAATTGCACATCGGGTTTCTTTTTACGAGTCAGGTAATCACATGTAATAAGTTTTAAATTTATCTCTCCATGTGTGTCTTAGTTGTTGTTTTTTTCATCCCGAATTCCATAATAACATACTGCTTTCATCAAAACAAACTGAAATGATAAAACATTACCATTCTGTACTATTTTATTAATTGGTTTGTTTTGAATTTCGTGCTAGCTGTCCCTGATTTAGTAGTAATAGACTAGAAGGAAGGCACCTAGTTAATACTACCAACCGCCAACTCTTGGGCTATTCTTTTACCAACGAATAGTGGGATTTACCGTAACTTTATAACGCCCCTACGGCTGAAAGGGCAAGTATGGTTGGTGATATGGATTCGAACACGCGACCTACATATTAAGAGTTGAGTACCCTAATCACCGGACCATGCCAGTCATATTTTATTAATGTAAGTGATTTTTTACATATTTAGTCTTATAATATTTTGTCCTTTTCATTGACGGTATAATTCTGGAAAATGATATCCCACAACATATAGATTAGTAGTTGCATTTTTCTTTATATTTCGTTTTTCACAACGTTATTTCTTTTCTTTTTTCTTTTTTTTGATGAAATGAAAAAGATGAAAAAATAATTTCCTTTGCAACACATTTTAATGTATATTTCGTCAACACAGTTTTACTTAGAATCTAAACCTTAGATTTTTTGTCTGACATCTCACTGGTAATGTTCGTTTGTTTTGTTTTTAGAGCAAATCCACGTTGAGCTATCTGCTGAGTCCATAGCGGATGTATCGAACCCTGAATTTAGCATTGTAAGTTCGTAGACTTACAAGTTACCATTGTCCAACTGGGAAACTTTATTTGAAATAACGACTTAAATTTGATGTTTTACGGACCCAACAATTTCGTTTTTCGTTTACTATGTCGTCAGTTCCTATTTCAGGTTTTCTTGAAACGTTAAGGGCAGGGTTCGGCGGCGATATTAACAGCGTTTATTTTCACGTGATAACAAACCAACATGTGGGTTTTGACAAGGTATGGTGAAGATGCTTTAAATACCCATCTGTATGCCTTCAAATCACTTTGTTATGTTAAATTATTCGAAAAGTTTTGTAAATTTAAGTTAACTTTATGTAATGACTGTAATCATTATGATAACAGAGCATCAAGACCAATAATTACCAGTTACACTATGTTATCACCCAGTAATTTAATTATTCTTATATTGTTATAAATGTAATTATAAGCGTATTAGTATTAGTCTTACGTTAGTTGTGGGAAATGTTTTGGAAAGTCTGATAAAAAGGTGTGCAAAGTCATTTAACAAAGTTTAAAATTTTATTGGATATTCAACATGGTTTCACTAAGGGAACATCTTGCCTTTCAAATCTTTTGAGATTCTTTGAAACGGTTATTGCTTACACAGGTGAGGGTAAGTGTGTAGGTTTGATATATTTAGATTTTCAGAAAGCATTTGACAGTATTAAGGTTAATACATTGTTAAGGTTATTTCCATTCAAATTATGATTGTAATTCAACTTATGATAACTCATGTACATTATCTTGCATTTACTATAATTAAAACTCATCTATTATTTACTTACCCAACTTACTAAATGATCGAAATCCTTTTGTAAGGCAGCAGCATCCTCTCAACTTCTAGCAACACCAAATACCTTAATATAAATATAAGTAATTTATTGATTATGCCTTCATTTATGTTTTTGATGTAAATTAAAAAGAGCAAAGGTTCTAAGACTGAGCCCTGAGATACCGCATTTGTGACATTAATCCAGTATAACTGAACTCCATTTATAAGAACCCTCTGATTTTTTCCATCCAATTAGCTAACTTATCTCCTACAACTATAAAGATAATTTTTTACAAGCCTTTTATGCGGCACCTTGTCAAATGCTTTCTGAAAATCCAAATACACCAAATCTACACCCCTATCCTCATCTACATAAGCACTAACCTTTTCTTATGTTTGTATTTTATCCTGTTTTTAGCCCTAGGTATTGTAAATATATTTTAAAACATAGATATCAGAATATAATGAGAAGAGGCAGTTCGAAGCTGTATGGAATAGATTTTGTTCAAATACAGCCAGATAATACTTGGTTATACTATTATCAAATCACCAATTTACATATTAAATTTTTGGCGTGAAATTCTTTAATATGTAAATTGATGATTTGATAATTGTATAAATGTATAAGTATTATTTTTGCAAAACATTACACTCCTGAGGATGACGCCATAGTATACATCGAAAAATGTAGTGTATGAGATTGTTTTCTAGTTTCATCGAGTTTTTTTACCACTTTTTATCCTGTACAGTAAGTTATTGTATTTTAGTAATTTGGAGACTGGAAACAATCTCATTTTTATAGAATTGTGTATAAAAAAAAATAATCGTTGTTTTTTAAAAATTGTGAGTTTTAGCATTGAACATTACACTCGTACCAAAAAATTAAAAAAACAACAACTTTGTTTGTTGTTAAGCACAAAGCTACACAATGAGTTTTCTGTATTGTGACCACCAGGAGCATCGAAACCTCGATTTTAGCGGCACTGAATATAATAGACAGAATAATTACGCTAAAATAATAAACAATGGCATACTTTTGTTTTCTATTTGTTTATTAGAACACTATTCACTGCACATAGATAATAAAAATATAATTTTTTTTAAATATTCACGCTGTTCCTGTTTTCTTTATGCAATACGTGAAACATTCTGAACAAATTATTCTATTTTTCATGAAATGTCTATGAACTGAAATAACTACACAATGTAAGATCTTTTTTTTTTTAACAATCATAACGAATAAATTACTATTTTATGACGATAAAATGATTAGAGAAAAACCGACCTTGATTCTAAATGGTAAGTATGTTTTATAAGTAGGAAGACATTCAGAATAAAACTTATAGATGAATATGAATGTGAGCTAGTTAAGTATTGAATGCTCTTTCTTCTATGGCTGGGGGTAACAAAACATTTTGAATATAGAAATAGATTAAGAAACATTATTTGTTGATATTTTAAAAGTTCATTAATGTATCGAAGACAGAATGAAGTTTTATACATTAACGCCGTGCATCTTTTCAGTCTACAGAGTCAATAATACTATATTTTAAAGTATGTAAATATTACACTTATGTTAAAGTTTAAATATCGAGGGGAAAGAAAATTATTTTTACGCCAAAAAGAAAAACAGCTGCTTTTAACGATAATAGGTGACGCTGTCTGTCTAAAAATAATGTACTCTTACGTAATTCAAGTTGCGGTTTAAATGCCAGAAGCCAACGGAATATTGGAAACCAATAGGACTAAAAATTCTTATAAAAACAGATTAACTGCAGATGTTTCGGCATATGAAAGCTATCTTCAAGTTTTATACACCAAAAAACTTTTCAAGTATCAAGAAGTGTAAAAATCAACTGTCGTCATGTGTTTTTTTTTTGTTTGTTTGTTGTTGTTTATTTTTTGTAGATTTATTGTGTTTGTATAATCGCATTTGTATATCGTCTGAAACCGATACTTATTTTCTTTCGTGCAATGTATTAGATGTAAAGTATAAAAAATGAATGAAGTTGTGGCAGTGACTATTAAGGACTATAAAGCGGGTAAACTCTTGCTTCGTGTACAAGCATATTTAAACTTTAGGCCTAATTGTCGATTTTTAAGCGCGTGTTGGAATTTGTATTGAGATGTAATGCTATTGCGTTATTTATAAACCACGGAAAGGAAAAAAATTAACTTAATGCGTTTCCTTGCGTGTCTGTTCATGTTACTGAAATAATTGTCTTTAAAGGTAATGTCATAAAGCGTCGTAGTTTTGCACTCGTGTAGAATAATGTACATTAAACTTCATTCATTTTTGCACTCATATAAACGTAAAAGTACAACTATACAATTATCCAAAAGGAATATTGGGTTTCCATAATAGCTAGCAAGCACATACACATGAACTGACTGAGACACATTGTACTTTTAATTTTAGATTTTACAAATAAACTGAGCATTCCAGCTTCAACGTTAACACTTAGACCCCGTTAACGTTGCTTAGGCCTAAACGTAAAAGCTATATTCTTGTGCATTTAAGCTTATCATTAATATAAAATAACTACTATCTTGTATGACAAACAAAGTAGTAGTAGAGGATTAAGTGGTAAACCCACACTCCACATTGTATAAAAATAATTTACTTGGGCTTATCTGATGGCCCTCTCTGCAGTAAACTAGTGAATTAATTAGGGCAAGTCCAGCTAAAAATAAATAAAATTAGCCACCTTTTGTGCGCGGTGCTAAAAAATCAGCGATCAAAACTATTACCAGTAAACCTAAATCACTACTCACAGCAACAAAGCATGCTTACCAGTCCAACAACTTATAATTTTAGGCTTAACATATTCAATCAAACCTGAAAGATCTTTGTCCGCTTTGAATGACGGTAAACTCAAATATATAACAACAACAGTGCGGTAGTGGACGATTTTCGGCCAGCAGGTGACGTATGGTAATAAGTCGAGTAGGCCCGGCATGGCCAGGTGGTTAGGGCGCTCGAATCGCAATCTGAGGGTTGCGGGTTTGAATCCCTGTCACACCAAACATGCTCGCCCTTTCAGCCGTGGGGGCGTTATAATGTGACGGTCAATCCCATTATTCGTTGGTAAAAGAGTAGCCCAAGAGTTGGCGGTGGGTGGTGATGACTAACTGCCTTCTCTCTAGTCTCACACTGCTAAATTAGGGACGGCTAGCGCAGATAGCCCTCGTGCAGCTTTGCGCGAAATTCAAAACAAACAATAAGTCGAGCACGCGAAAACTTTGCTAAGGATTTTGAGAATATAGGTTTCCTAACTGACGTCACTGAAAGTTGGTAAACTAAATTCAATTTGACCAGTGGCCATATTTTGCGATAATTCATATAGACGTAACGTCAATGTCTTTGTTGTATATTTTTCAACAACTTCTAGATAAATTATTATATGTAAGTCATGAATACATTTTATGTATAAAATAGTGAGATAAATACTATCTATTTATTTTAGACTTGATACTTGAAACAATTTTTTTACTGCACTGTTTCCTTTAACAAAGTGACCTAACTTAAATTTCTTAGGCCAGCCATTTGTATATTTGTCAAGATTGATTATCAGTTAGCCATTACGCAAAGCATACAAAACGGCATAGTAAATAACTATGTTACATAGTGGTTTTCATCATATTATAAATAATAAGTTCACAAAAATCAGTTATATGTTTCAAAAGATGCAACAGATGTTATGTATTTGAACATTAACATTTTGTTTAATAAAAGACCTTAACTGTGGTCTTATTTTATCTCACTTTTGTTGTATCATTGGGTGTGAAAACAAGTCTACAAATGCCTATGATTTTTATTTTATCAGTTATCTAAATTAATAATATCTCAGGGAGTCAAACCCCAGATTTTATACGAAAAAAGAAAGAATGTTTGGTTTGCAAGAACATCCCGGGTCCAGTCGTTGAATCCTGATTATTGGAAAGTCTGTGCAAAGCTCTTTAAAACAGGTAAATGCTATAATGTTTAATAAATTGTTTTGTTAACGATTTGACTTTCTTTTTTAGAAAGAAAATTTCAAGTAATCACTGCTACAAAAATGTTATATGATATTTTAAATCTAAGGTATATGAATTCAACGTGACTAACTTGAAAATGAAAACCTTCGTAAGACCTCAACAATTTCTAAGCCACACTGAACGAAATCTAAGATGGCGCAAGAAATCCAAGCCCTTAGTATAAACGTAGACTTGAAATGTTATACGCATCTATTTATAGAATTAAGTATGTCCATTTGCTATTATTTAGAATCATAGTTTTTTTTAATAGACGTGAAAGTTACTGTTAGGCCTTGTAGGCTTTTAAGGATGATAAAAAAATTAACATGCAGGTATTATCATTAGATTATTGGTTCTACATTAAGAGTATTTATAAAATTCAAACTGGGCATTTTCTACAATCTATTTAAGACACATGTATTCCCTTTAATGCTGTTTACTCAAAGCCTAAAGCTCAGAAGTATAATTTCCTTAAACTATAGGCTTAGCATTTAGCTGTCATTATATTACGTGTTTTCTCCAAAATGTAAACACAAGTAAGGAATGTAGAGAAATGGAAGAATAGTACATTGCTATAGTATTTTATTTCTTAGAAATTGACTTTATGGTTATTAAGTATGAAGAAGGTAATTTACTACGTACGTTGAGTTTATTAGAAATAAGCACTTCTTTATTTATCATTAAATCTAGAGTAGGTAATTCACAAATTAGTTCGGATTTATACTTTAACTCGTATAATAATGGCTGGAGACGGCTTGAATGGGTAATGAAGAAAAACTTATGATGACAAAACCTTGTCGAAACGTTGTACATTTGCTGTGATGTTAAACTTATATTAAAGTTT
>NW_013665722.1:141218-142243 GCF_000517525.1 Limulus polyphemus | reverse complement strand
GTTTCCAGATTTATTAGTAAATACAGTTAGAGGTCTGTAATTACTTTAACCTAGACCCAGTAACCGCCCACAAGGTAATTGACTTGGCCCGGCTATTAAGGCTATTATTACTTTGGTTACATCATTATACACAAATGTTTTACCCTTTTTATTGGCACAGTGATATGTCTGCGGACTTACAACGTTAGAAATCTTGTTTCGATACCCGTGGGGGCAGAGCACAGATAGTCCTTTGTTTAGCTTTGTGCTTAACTATAAACAAACCTTTTTGGCGAAATAATTAATTAATCCCTCTTTTCGAAAATGCGCGTGCCTAGTGTGATACATTTCTTTTTTTGTTGTTGATTGTTTAACATTTGTTTCATTATTTTTATTGGTATCAGCATATTGATTTTCACATAGTAGAGTTTTGTTATAATATGTTCGTTCATAAAGGTCGTAATTTAAAGAGTATCTGGTGGAGTTAGGGGACCCATGCTTGGTTAATCCGCTACTGCCTAATGGATGGCAAAAAGCAAAGCAGCTGTGTGTTAAAACCACTTCCTGAATTACGTACCAGGCCACGCAGAGGTAAAGTAAACGAGGGAGTGAAAAGTTTGCAAAAGAAACCTCTTTGTCAAATCATCTTCTTCACTCAATAGTTTTGTCCCATTCTCTTATAAACATAATTTAGCAATACGCCTACTTAACAGAGCCTACAGCCTGTGCTCTAATTTTTTTAAACTCCATATATCCACTAAGTTTCATTGAAATTCAATAATTTTTGACTGAGTTATAGAGCAAAAGTACTGAGCAAAATAGGTCCCATTGTTAACAGATGGCGATTTTTGGATTTTCGTTGTCTTGCTGTGACCTTGACCCTCCAAAACCTAATTACTTCTAAGTTGGGTCATAGTCCAAATGTATACTAAATTTCGTTCAAATCTATTTAGCCGTTTTCAAGAAATCTTTCTGACAAACACACAGACAGGGTGAAAATGTAACCTCCGTCCACCTTCGGTGGCGGAGGTAAAAAACTCCTGGTA
>NW_013665722.1:128456-141208 GCF_000517525.1 Limulus polyphemus | reverse complement strand
CACAGATAGCACATTGTGTAGCTTTGTGCTTAATTACAAACAAACAAAGTTCCTAACTATTAAGTTCGTTTCTAAAACCAAAGCAGCCGCTGCTTCCAAATGCTCTATCTACTTCTGTATGTCATATTCTGGTAAACACGGCTTTATTACCAAAAGCGCATTCATACATATTATAACAAAGACATTTCCCTCAAATTGATCTCAAAATTATTTCCAACCCTGCTTTCAAACGGAAAGGAAAAATAGGGAGATATTACCAACCCATTATTGTTCATGGCTTGTACACCTATATACGTATGGAGATTGTAAAGGCCTTCAAATATCATCTCAAAAGTAAGAGTTATGAACACAATGGATGGTCGATAAAAACTGGTACAGTGCCCTACGATCCTTTCTCCCCTGCAATACATCAACATATGAAACAATACGTTATTCAGTCTCTCTCTCTCAAACTTCACAATGTTAACAACAATTAAATCACAAACAGATAAAGAAACATTATGAATTAAATAACACCAACAACCTTCATTGAATTACACTTCTTTAAAGTATATTTTTTAACTCGGTAATTGTCTGAACCTAAATGCTGTGTACCACTCTTATATGTGTCATAATATGCAGTTTTTTGTTGTTGTTTTTTGGATACAGTTATCTTAATCTGATTTCAGCTAATGACAGTTTTATTTACATAATTTCCTGCTTTTTTTCACTTCAATATTGTTGTTAAGCGTATAATAATAGTGCATACTAAGCTCATTGTTCGTTATCAAAACGTTCTTTTGTTGTATAAACTTAATCGAATTAAAGAACCGCTCTTTTATACCTGATCATGATCAGGTCGAAACGTTGTACTTTATTATTGAAGATGAATACGTATTAAAATATATTTGTATTATTTTCGTCGTTTTTTCATTTATAATAAACTTACGATGTCCGTTAGATGAGTCAATTACGTACGTTTTATAGTATTTTATGTTTGATAAACTTATTACATAGTAATATGGAGGCTGCAAGAATGTTTCACTCGGCAAATATTTATACACATGCAATGTTTCCTAAACTCCATTTCATGAAAGTAAGCTTTTATCACCAATCATCAAAATTTGGTGGGGCCAAAATATTATAATTTAGCTAATAGGCAGATATGAAGTTCGTATACCATTAGGTAAAAGAAAATATGTCACATTTTCCCTGAGGGGGGTAGGTACATTAAGCTCATGCTCTATTAACAATTATGTAGCTGACTGAGCTCGTCAATTTGCAAAGTGGTTAACTGTGGTTTCTGTCAAAATGAGCAGTTATACTGGCTCAATGTTAAAGTCGGAGAGAGTTATAAGTTTACTTTGTACCGGTGATGATTTTATTTGTTGTTATTGTCGTTTTCTTTAAGAGACCCAGTAAACTTGCACGGGTTCCTATTTAAGTTAGAGACTCGTGAAAATAACGTAGAAACGTACAATCCCATTACCATTTAGTGCTGTAAAAATATTAATGATTTTCCTCGTCTTAAGTTTTATGAGGCCAATATTTACCAATTTCAATAATAATAATAATAATGTTACGACAGCGGAAGTCACGTGACGCTGGTAACACGTAATGAGTATCTCGAACGTTCCTGAAGGCTCGAGCGTTTGCATGACTCGCGCTTTTATAGTATATAAGCCGGCAAATAAAGTGACGGCAACAATTGGATTGCAGACACAGAGATATAGAAACAGTCAAGCCATAAGTAAAGTGCGTGAATCGTTGTGAATTCTAGCGTATGTTTAAGTGAAAGTGACCGTGGAAATTAAGTGTATTGCAAAGTTGTATTGAGAAAGAATAAACTAGTTTTATTTAAGAAAGTTTCTCGGGAATAATTTCTACGGGAAATTAACAAACGAACAGAGACGTAACAATAATAAATATTTCACGTCGTTAAACTTTTACTTGACTTCTACTGTACTTCTATTATCGGGAATTTGTCGTGGGGCACAAACATCTCCTACTCATATGTCATGAAAATGTTATTCTATTTAAACATCATCCAAAGCAACAAATCTAATGAACAACATCACGTCTTACTTGAAGAGTGTAAATTATTCTTATAATTTGAGCAACAACACCAATGACACACAGAGTTCGCCGTATGACGATGACAAACAATAATTTACTTGAAAATAAATTAATTCAACAGCACTGTGTGATTCTAGTTCTGCGTCTCATTAAACCAGTCATCGATTTCGAGATGTGGCTGGATACTCATGATATTGATATTTATTTGAATTGTAAAATGTGTTTGCTATCTATTATTCTATCTATTATGACTGTCTTCATGGATGTATCTTTTGTAGGGTTACCAGATTTCCAGAGTGAAAAACTGGGACATTTTTTATCCCATAAGAAGTGACATTTTAACAACCCTGAAACAATGTAATTACAATAACACACTTTTACCACATGTTAAATAATCTGATTTTTATTGCATCGCATTTTAAAACCAGAAAGAAACATAATTTGTTAAAAGCTTATCCAGTTATAAACAAAAGAAAAAAAAGCGTCTAAATTGTTTTGAGCCTACTCAACAACAACAAAAAATGCTGTTCCTCCACTTTCATGCCCCCCAGTAGCACAGCGGTATGTCTGCGGACTTGCAACGCTGGAATCCAGGTTTCGATACCCGTGATGGGCAGAGCACAGATAGCCCATTGTGTAGCTTTGTGCTTAATTACAAACAAACAAACAATCCACTTTCTTTTTTGCGGCTGGACAGGTCTTTCAATATCACTACCTGCGGCTATCCAATGACAGGTTAAATTAAGAAAACCTAGTCAAGAGGTTTGGTTTATTTTGAATTTCGCGCAAAGCTATACGAAGGCTATCTGCGCTAGCCGTCCCTAATTTAATAGTATAAGATTAGAGGGAAGGCAGCTAGTCATCACCACCCACCGCCAACTCTTGGGCTACTCTTTTACCAACGAATAGTGGGATTGGCCGTCACATTATAACGCCCCCACGGCTGAAAGAGCGAGAATGTTTGATGAGACGGGCATTCGAACCCGCGACCCGCCCTAACCACCTGGCCATGCCGGGCACCCTAGTCGAGAGAGATGAAGCATTGTAGTGTGTGATCTGTCTTTGTTAGGTTATTCTCCGTTGCATAATTTAAAGGAACCATTTATATAATGACAAACCGTAAATATCAAACTCGCATTCAGACACACACAATTTGACACTTTTGCTCTTTCTGATCGGGGAAAAAAGGCGAAAAACTGGGACGATTTCAGTTTTACTTGAAACGCCTTGTAACTTTAATCTTATCTGACCTATTAACGTATACAATGTCCAAGACTTATTCTTTATTTAAGATGTTATAAACATATAACAACGTCATCCTCAACGTCGAAACATGTAAAGTCGTCAACTTTTTGAAGCCCATAGATAGGCCTAAATAAAATGTTATTAATTGTGTACCAGTTTAACGTTGAATATTATTTATGATTTTAACTCATTCTCTATTTGAGATGTTATAAACATATACAAGCTACGTGTGGAATATGTGCATGATTGATGAAATTATATTTAGTAAGCCTCTGAGACCCTTATAATATACTGGACGCAAAGTAATCAAAGGTGTATGTATTATATATCAACCACGTATAACCAAGCATAGTAATTTTCTTTAAACCACCTTGACATTATACATATTTGCTAACAACAATACATAATAGATGTATAAACGTCTTGACAACCAACCAGGTCAGCTTCACTATCTTTACCCACTGGAATGTATCAATAAAGCTATCCGAGTTGAATTCAGTAATTCATAAGTGTATACGTTTCACAAAAGAATAGATTTATGTAGGACATAGTGATTTGGTTAGGAAAAATTACATTATAAAGTTACAGCGATAAACAATACTTTTGTTTGAGAGAAAGTTTCCATGCTTAACAGAATTAGCATTGGCCTCGTTTTCAGTACAATATTGCTGGGATAAAGCCGCTACAACACGTGATTTAAATAGCACTATATAAAAAAATTGTGTGTAAATAACATTGTCTTTTTTTTCTTCTAACAAATAACTACCCTCCAGCAGTTCATCGGTAAGTCTGCAGACTTAGACGATACAAATTGGGTTTCGATACTTGTGGTGGGTAGAGCGCTTAACAACAACCAACCAAGAAATGGTTAATGGATGAATACAGAAAAGTTATCTGTGCTGTACGCTTTAAAAACTATGAAAATAGTGGTAGTAATAAAATCATTTTGGTAAAAATTCACCAAAAGGTGGTTATGGTGTGGGCGAAATTCGCCATAATAAATTGATACCAAGGTCATTGCAGATTGGGTTGGGTTAACCAAGTAAACATATGATGATAAAGAAACAGCGTGCGCTTTCAGGTACTTGAAAAATTGGTAATTTTTCTATAGTTTCCGATTCGTTAACGTGAAAAACGAATGAAAAGAAATAATTGCAACTTCAGGCTCTTTGATTTTTGTTTTTGTTTGTTTGTCTTTGATGAACGAGCTTGTGGAACTTTCGTTCCACACCCAACTGTTGTGAATGCAAGATTTTTTTTATTTTGTCTTAATAAGCTAACTGAATATTTACTATAACCCACTGATGTATTCTAAGCCTGATCCTTTCTAGTTGAATATAACAAATTCAACCTCAATTTGTTGCAAGAATATTTTATCTATAACTTTCCCCCAAAACTTGATGAAACTGAGACAAATATGTTCCTTTACAATAAAATATTTTTTATGAATATCTTTTCTACTTTATTTTATTATGATTAATCATACACATTGATGTCTATTTAAAAAAAAAACAGTTTTAGTAAAACTAATATAAATAGATCGACTCAAAGAAATAAGGATAGAATTTCTTAGTTGACATACTGATTTCATAAATTTTAGAGAGGAATGAATATTCAGTGAGCACTACTAAAGCTCAATTTTTAAACAATCTCGTATAGTTTCGTAGACGTATTATATGGGTTTTCCATTTCACACAAAATTTGAGTGATGTATCAATACGCGTATCAGTTTGTTTCCATCGCTAAATAAGTCAATATCGGCATCGATTATATCTGGAATGGTTCTTACAGTATGTTATCATTTTCAAGGCAGACTTACCGTTTACTGTGGTGCTTGGTTGCTCGAGCAAGGAATAGTTGCTGTCGCAATAGTGTGACCAGTTTAAGGGATGCTAGAGTGGCGGATATAATAAGTACTGTACATTTGGGTTACATTAAGGAAGACGGAAACATAAAGAGAAACTTTCCTACTGGACTTATGCTTAACAATAGGCATACAGGATATTTTGTTCTTTTGTTTTTAATTTGATCAATAGTTTATTATGCGGTAAGAAACTACTAATTTGTTAGAAAGAGGCATCATCATTATTTGTTTAGGTAATTGAGTTTTAACCCATCACGCTTTCCGATTCCAGTGAAAGAGTCATTACTGTATCACGTGTTATTATCATTGGCTATGTAGTTTGGCTGAGGTTGTGTAATGATTATGTTACTTCACACTTGAAAATAGAATTTATCTGAGCTTTTCAACCTCTAATCTCCATAAATCTCAAAACAAAATATATATATATATGCCATTTTTATTTTAGGAAATGCTGGAGGACTTTTTAAATAGTATCATTACTTTATGTATGACAAAAACATTGAAATATTGCAAGTTATACTTAGTATCTATATCTCCTGCTGTTTCAGAAAATTAATTACAAAACTTATTTCAGCGAAATTATTTTTATTATATTTTCTCATGATAGGTTATGTAGTGTCTGTACTTTAATGAATATTGAATTAGCACAATAGCTTAGAACGTGTTTAGGAAAATCCTGCATGGAAGTGGACCCAACATTGCTTCTAGTATCATAATTATGTCTCTAGAAGGATACTAATGTGATTAATAATACTGAGGTTATTCACACTTTATTAGAGCAATATTCCAGGTCACGGGCTGCCTCAGGACCTTCTTCCTCCACTGTCTACCATGTTCAGCCCAACTTACACAGTTCCCACTTTTGGCCGACAGAGCGATTTCCACTCTTAATGAGCTGCTATGAAGAACGGAGATTTCAATCTTAGACCACATGTCTAAAATAAACCTTCCAATATGGACGTCTGCTTCCAAGAACATGTTTAAGTAAACCAAACATACGCAAGTCCATAGGTTTATAGTCTTTACAGGTTTATGTCGAGAAGAGAATAGCCTGAACACCGGTTTCATTCTCCATGGACAGTATATAGACACTGCTGTGGACTTAGACGTGCAAGGAGATTTTCTATTCTTATATACAAATAACTTCTTGTTCTGACTATACAGTGCAGTAATTTTCTATGGCATAAGTTGTGTCAGTACATTCTCATTAGAGTAACAAAGAGTTCACCTTTGATTTACTGTACACTTTGTGAACTTTAAATTCCCTATTATTCAAGACACCTCTGGCAGTTATACTCCCTTTACATTCTCTGTACAATGTTATAAAATCTTTTTTACCTCGTGGACAGTAGAAAATCGTCTATGTTTTGTTAGAATCATTCAAGTATACCCAGGTCTCGACCAAAACTACAACAAACTTCCATCTATCCCGTACGAGATGTTTTTGTACAGCTTTCTGCATGTTCTTTATCTCTCGCCATTCTGTCTCGGAAAGAATGTGTACGCTCGTGATTTGTGCTTATTTACAAGGATAGAATCTTTGTAAATTATCCTGTGCAAAATTTATTGTGATATCTACAACTAGTTAGCTATCACTTTCGGGCGAGGAGGTCCTGAATAATTACTCTGAGAACTTTGGTAATATTACACAGTTCTACGTCTGGTGGAGTGTTATTTAGGTGTTTTTATTTTAGATTCTCATATATATATGTATGTACTTATCTTCCTATGCCGATGCTATTCATTATGTTATAGATAGTTGTCTTTGAAATTGGTGTCTTCCGAGCCTAGCATCTCTTTAGTATTTCGCTATATGAACATACTCCTTCGAAAATGGCTGTGACATATTTATCCTGTCATAAGTGTATCGTTGGTGGCATTGCATTGTTGAATAGCCTGCTGTGAGCCATGTATATAGGAACTAATCATGTTCGTAGTGTTGTTCTTCGCACCTGTTGCAACACTCCATATTATATATTGGAGGAAAATAAGATTCTATAAAAAAACACATACACCGCTCAAGTGTGTGCGTTGTATTCAATAATGATAATAATATTTTGTTTGAAATGTATTATTTTAGGTATCTTGTATACTATTTTCCAAAATATTGTATTATTTGTCATATTGAAATTTGTCCCGGTATGTCTACGGACTTACAACGCTAGAAACCTGGTTTCAATACCCGTGTTGGTCAGAGCACAGATAGCCCATTGTGTAGCTTTGGGCTTAACTTCAAAAAAAACAAAAAACATATTCAATTTTAGTCCATCCTAAAACTTGATGTAACTGTCACAAAAATCTAATGCCTTATATGAACGATGTATTATTGATTCCCTTGTAAGGAACGACGGGCTGTTTATAACATGTATATATAACGTGTAATGTTGGCAACTACATCATAATGGATCCAATGATGCCCCAATACATAACAATATCATGTTTGGAGAAACTTGTGAGACGTTTGGGCAATCTGTGAGCAGCATTGTTACTGAACCACTGTTTTCTTAACTCATGATCAACGTGTTTTTATAGTTCTATTATTACATAAACAACAAATAACTGTTAAGATATTTTTACAATTATAATTATATTTAAATACATGACTGTATCTAAAATCTAAGTATGATTCAAATTTGTCCTGTTATTGTATGCACAATTGGGATCTGAGAGGGTCAAGTGCTATGTAGACTTCTTCCTTCCTTCGACACTGGTGATCCCTTTAAGTCGACATTGTTAATCTAAGAGCACTGTTAAATGCTAAAAATCACATAAATGAGGGTTATGTATTTATGTAAGTCACCATCATAATTACATTACCCCTATCAGGGCCATGTCCATGTTTAACGTTCAGCATTTACACTGGTACACTGCGTCTTTTGGAATGTAGACAGTCTTACATTACACAAACAGTGCTACTTATTCCAATACTTGTTTATTCGGTAATATATTTAGTACGTACTTAACATTAATACATAGTGAATACACCACACAAATGACATGGCTATGAAAGTCTAGCAGTAGGTGGCTGATTGCTATTGTAATGGACAGCATCCTTAGGACTGGTTGTTGGAGTTTCGACTATACCGTCGATTACACCAAATTTATTTAGTTGAGGATTGCAGTGGCAAGTGGAGCTCACAAGTCGCTAACTAGAGGAGATTTATGGTTAGACTAAAGAAACTGATCCTGAGACTGATATTCAAAACAATACATCAAATCTGTTTAAGTTTTTTACCAAAAAATGCACTTTGTTAATCATTTATTAACTCTTCATAAAAGAAAAATACGTTTGGGTTAACAACACTAATACTTATAGCTCATACATAACACCAAGTTTCTTAGCTTCTATATGTTTCGTTAGAGTCTATCCAATTCACATTAATTGATTAAGAGAGAAATAGTTTCATTACTTACAAAATATTCGATGACGAGGAACCCACTTTGAGACTAATAATGCTTGGAGACGACTTGAATGGGTAATGAAGAAAAACTTTAATCATACAAGTACCTGATGATGACAAAACCTTGTCGAAATGTTGACATTTGCTGTTATGTTAAACTTATATTAAAGTTCTTTCCTCATTACCCATTCAAACCCTCTCCAAGCATTACTTACAACATAGTCGAGCTGGTAAATCTTCCCAGTTGAGAAACCTTTATAGCTTCTGGCTTATCAGTGACTCTGGGGAGAATCTCAATTCTTCCTGGAGAGAACCGAGTTTTAGCTCCAGACAAGAGTTTTTAAACCATATTTTCTTTGTATTCTTTCGACCTTCCAAATAGTATTTCTAACTAGTTGCAGTTCAAACACTTCATTGGTCAATCTGTGCAACTTCTCGGACTAATCCAAAACAAAAATCAAAACTCTCAAGTAATTGGTTACTGTGATGGTGAGTGCTTCTACTGCCTTTTTACTTGTACTATTACACTGGTCTGGAGTAACAGATCTTGCATCCAAGCGCCGATTTGAGATGTTATCATAAACTTTTTAATAGCTTTTATTATACTACTAACTCGGCGTCAGCAACTTATCACTGTCAAACTTATGGCAAGCGTTTTTCTCAACATCTCTGTTGTAGTTTCATTTTTGATAACTCTTAATTCGTGATTCTCAATACCACTTAACCAGCTAGCTGTAATTTCCTAGTTCTTGATCTTATATCATAACACAGGCTTCTTTTACTTGCGCCATTTCTTCATGTTTATGTTCATTTAAAAACTCAGAAAATCGTTATAACTTCTTTCTTAAATTTTTTAAACGCTAGAAATACTGAAGCAATTGTAAAATTCACTCAAAAATATCCAATTGCTTCACTATACTTATAGTACATATATATAGGGAGAGGAACTTAGGCTCATTTCCATCATGTATGATAGAGCGATCTAGTGAATGTACTGCTTTGTTTTTGTTTAAGTTTTGTAGCAGTAGGTGATTGATCTATTGAGGAGTCTATCGTAGGTTGGCTGTATGTTCGCATAATTGTGTAGAAAAATTGAACTTGTTGGGCATGAAACTTCATATGTTGTAGTGAGGACTGAGTTTGGTATAGTTTGTAATTTCTGTTTAATTACGTGTGATGTGATGTTAATTCAAGCTGGGCAGGCATATTCGATTACCGGTCATTTGAAAAAATATTGTATATAGATTTTTATTACATTTCTCGGTGATGTGCCTGTGTTATTTCCAAATAGAATCATGATGTAGTTCACCCGCTTCCAGATATTGTTTTTGAGTAGCTTACATGTTTTCAGGGTTAGTTTCGAATCGTAAGGAAGGCCTAAAAATGTTGCTGATGTAGCAGTCTGGAGAAGGGTTCCATCTAGATAAATCTAGCGTTTGCTTTTACCAGCTTTATTGAAGTTTAAGAACATAAGGACCTGTGCTTTTGGTACATTCCTTGTTATTCTTTTCTTTTGGCAATATTCAGCTATATCATTAATCGTGGATTGTAGATTTGTGGTTGCTATGGAGGAAGTTTGAGAACTTTTCTAAAGTGCTACATCATCCGGGAATTGCGAAGCAAAACAAAAATTTGTGTCAGTTAGTGGTATATTGCTCACATACATGATGAAGGGTATGCGGCTAACTACCCTCCTCTGGGGGACACCCGTTTCAGGAGTAAAATACTTTGAGTAGATGCCCTCTACAGTTACTCGACGTTTTCTATTATCTAAGAAGTTGGATAACTAGCAAATAATTTCTCGTAGTAGTTCCTCCTGTAACATCCGAACCTGAGTAACAAATTGTATCAAAAGCATGCGACAGTGCACTCTTTTCTTTTCTAAATTAAAATTATCTATTACAGTTTCAATTAACCTAACTAAATGATCAGTGATTTGCCAAAACTTTCTGAAACCATTCTGTACTTCGGGTATTTTTGAATTTCTCTCTAAGTATGTACTTAATCCAGTTTAGCAGTGATAGACTAGAAGGAAAGCAGATAGTTAAAACCACCCACCTCTAACTCTTTGGCTACTTTCTTACCAACGAATAGTGGAATTGACCATCACATTATAATGCCCTCATGGTTGAAAGGCTGAACATGTTCGGTAACAGAGATGCGAATCCATGACCATTAGATTGCGAGTCTAACACCCTAACCACTAGGCCACAGTGGTAAGTCTGAGAGCTTATAATGCAAAAAAATGGGTTTCGATTCCCACTGTAGACAGAACACGAATAGCTCATTGTGTAGCCTTCTGCTTACCAACAAATAAACAAACATATCAGCATTAGTCTTAGAAACGATATTTAATTGGTAAACACATATTTTGTTCTATAAACATCATTCAGTAAGCACTCATTTTAAGGGTGCGTAAGATGTCCAGGATACATTCATAATTCTTGGAAGTAATGAGTGAGTCTAGTTTCATGAAAATAAATTTATTACCTAGTGCTACATATAGCATTGTATTGTAAAAACACTTTATTTGCTATGGAGTCCTTCATTATGGAGTAACAGCATGTAACATGAAACTAGTATCTACTGGTGGGTTAGCGGTAACTTTAGAGACTTACAACATCAAGATCCGTGGTTCGATTCCCCGAGTTAAACAGAGAGCATATATCCCATTGTGTAGCTTTGCACTAAGAAAACAACAACATAAAAGAAGCAGCGTATTTTATACTGCCTTCATTTCTTAGCTTATACATAGAGGACACTACATTTATAGGTAGGTGGTGGTACTTCTAAACATTTAACCAAAACAAAAAACTCCAAATCTGTTAGTGCATCTCAATGTCTACTGGAACTAGCCAGGACAAAATCGGTTTTGAATTTCAATTTTTTGTTTCAAAATGAAACCATATGAAAAAAAAATATTGTTTTACACTTCTGTATGATATTGTACATATCACTGATGTTGACACGAATTAGGAGTTAAAAAAACAATGAAAGGTAGTAACTGGATGATCATTAAGGTGTACATGTTTATTTTTCTTTCCTGGTCGAATATCAAAGACAGCAATTGACTAATTAAATTTCTGATTTTTTTACTTGTCTGTAATAGTTACGAAGCCTGAAGGTATTTTTCTTGTGTACTATTGCTTCACTCCTCTCTCCAATCCTTCTATCTATCTGCAAGTAAAGGAATGCATATTTTTTCTCAGGGATTCTGTCTGTGCTTTCGTCCCGATGATAGTAGCTGTTAGCAGAAAAGTTCGTTTTTGTATATTAATAGCAATAATAGGTATAAAAATTTCATATTTCTGTTATTTATTTTTGTTTGACTATCATAGTTACCAATCTAGTTTATTTTGGTGCATTCTTATTTCAACACTCCCTGTTTAGCACTAGTTATTTACATTATATTGTATTTTTCTTTCGTTTTATTAGTTTATATCCTTTTACTTGCTGTAGAGAATAACAAAAGTTTTTATTTTTTAGGCTAATAACCGGAGGGCCTGACAAGGACTAGTAATTAGAGCAGTCAACTCCAATCTGGGGTCACGGGTTCGACTCCCATCATCGAACATGATCCCTCTTTCATCCTTGGGGACGTTATACTGTGACGGCCAATCCCATTATTTGATTAGAGTAGTCCAAGAGTTAGCGGTGGGTGATGTTGACTGTCAGCTTTCCTTCTAATTTGTTACTTTTGAATTAGAAATGCAAAAAGCCTTCGAATAGCTTTGCGCAAAATTCAATAAACAAACAAATTTTTTTTATGATTCGAACACCTTTATCAAGCTGGTGAAGCATGATTATAGTTAATTATACTTGTCATAAGACATTAGTACTAAGCCTTTAATATTTTTAACACTACATTCTTTATCTGGGCCATTTGGGATTTTCGAGAATTAGAAGAGTGTATAATAGTAGTGTGGTTGAAACAATATTATTATACACTCTTATAATTCTTGAAAATCCCTAAGAGACTATATAAAAAATTACAAGTATAATCAATCAGTCTAGCTGTAGGTAACTGTTAATTGATAGTTATATTTACATTTCTGTCTATATGTGTTGTTCAACTACATAAGGGCCGGGCATGGCCAGGTGGTTAAGGCGCTCGACTCGCAATCTGAGGGTCGCGGGTTCGAATCCGTGTCACACCAAACATGCTCGCCCTTTCAGCCGTGGGGGCG
>NW_013665722.1:114845-127456 GCF_000517525.1 Limulus polyphemus | reverse complement strand
TAATGTAGCAGTGTAAGACTAGACGGAAGGCAGCTAGTTATCATCACCCACCGCCAACTCTTGGGCTACTCTTTTACCAACGAATAGTGGGATTGACCGTCACATTATAACGCCCCGTGGCTGAAAGGGCGAGCACGTTTGGTGGGACGGGGATTCGAACCCGTAACCCGCAGATTGCCGGGCCTGTGAAACAAATGGCGACGTGAGGATGTTGCATCAAACGTGTGGGAGCCATTGGGATAAATTAGACGTCCTGTAACAACAGGATATGCAATATGATTACCAATTTATGTATTTACTAATAAATATCTGATATGCTCAGGAAGTTCTACTCTGATCAGAAATAGCATTAATTTGGTAACAAGTACATACAGAATTCCCAGAGAAGGGATTAATTTAGGTTGTGATTCGTGATTTGTTCTCTAGGTGCCACAGAAGCTTATTTAAAGACACCACCATTGATGGAATAACCTTAAAACTATGCGTCCAAATAATTTTACATAGTGTACTTCAACCAAAAACAACCAACCCAGTTAGACAAAACTGAAACCTGCTATGACGTAAAAGCCGACTTTTCGTTGAACCGCGAGACTATCGTGATAATAGCAATCTAGTCATAAACTAGACTAATAACGCAAAACTTTAGTAAGAAAGTGCCGTGACTACAGCTATTTATATTTATTTGTTCAGAGTTAAGTAGCGTGAAAACTTTAGTAAGAAAGTGCCGTGACTACAGCTATTTACTTAACTCTGAACAAATAAATACAGCGTGAAAACTTTAGTAAGATACTACTTTGACAACACTTACTTACGTACCTAAAAATAAACATGGGTTCACTGTGGTGAATAAATTACAACTTAAAGCACCATGAATATAACATAGACTCTATCATTACATAGGAACTAGTCTTGTTCTTTCGATTTGCTATTGTCCAGGATTATTTATGAAGGGTGGGATCCCAGTCTCTATATTACAAAAAAAGAAAAAACTCGGTAAAAAGTGGCGAATCGAATAATAGACTGGGATTCATATTAATTTTCTGTATTTTAATCAGTCGTCTTATGAATAATCCAGGAGAGTAAATTAGTAAAGTCATCGTTACATACTTAATCGTCAAATTATATACATTTATAGTTTCACTGTAGTGAGTAAAAATACCAGGTATATAATGTACATTCCACCACTATATGAAGTTTAGTCTCGTTCTTTCGATATGCCAGGTTACTGTTGATGGGTGTAATTCCACGAAACCGGTGTAACGTAGTGACGAGTGATGAACCGAAGGATAAATTGGCATCATATTTATTTTTTGTATGTTGAATTAGCTTTTCTGTTGAATAGTTCAGGAGAATATATTAAAAAAAACAATACTACATACGTTCACGTTGGGGAAAGAAATATTACTCAAATCACCATACATATAACATACACCTTGCTACTATATGAAACCTAATTTTACTCATCTGTTTTGTCCTTGTCTTGAATTACTAATGAAGGTTGAAATTCCCCGAAACCGGTATATCCAATTACAAGTGATAAATCGAGTCATAGACTGGTCTTAATATTTACTTTTAGTATTTCAAATAGCTTGTTTGCTGGATAATACAGAAGAATAAATTAGTAATATCAATGTTACACATTCTGAAGATCATATATAATTAGAGGTTCAGTGGGATGAAAAAAAGAAAGCTCAGAACATCATACATATACTTACGTGGTCCTCGACTAATAACACAAAACTTCAATAAGATACTGTCGTGGGTGCAAGAGCACCTATAAGCTAACTATCGGCAAGGATAAATGAGCTCAAAAGCTTCTTTATTATGAAGTAATCAATGAGGCAGATTAATATTACCAATCACGAAATATTTATTATTAATTGATGACAAAATAAAAACAAAAAACATTTTCGTCAGAGTTTTACTAATAATCATAAAAAGCTAGTAAACAACGATTTAAAAGCTTAATAAATTGATTTATTTTTGAGAGGAAATACTACATGGTTCGATAGAACATTGGTCTGTCTTCATAATGTATGGCCTGTAGCTTATAAGTCGTTCATTGCTAACATATTATTTATTAGATTAGTATATTGTGCTTCCTCACTCAAGTTTGCTAATAATCAACAATGACATAAAAACTCACACTCACCATCTGGACTTATTGTCGTAGTTTTTTAACATCCAGCACTCCTACAAGAATGTCTCTAAACTTTACATCAAGACTGCTAAAGGTAATAAATAAATCGCTAAACTTATCTTATAAACTTATCTATAAACCACGAACGAAAACCAGCGAAATACCTGGAATACAACCAGTCCCGGAAGACATATCCTCAGATCTGAAAATATCAGATTAAACCAAGTCAAGCATGAAGGTATTTACCCGGACAAATTCAAAATCTTACCCCTCCAAGAAAAGGCATACCAACTAAAAAACCAAAAAAATCCAAATCGAACTCGAACAAAGTGGCGATGATGACTTTGCAGATAAAGAAGATATTAATGCAACATTTTCCCTCTTAACTTCCGGATGTCGACTCCCCCAAGCTATTTTTCAACAACAATTGACGGCCCTTATAGATGAAGTCGTTCTGATCGGCTAAGTATCACCAGAGGCAGGAAATAAGTTTTCTCATAATATTCTTAGGAAATTACTTCAATCAATATTTCCTTCTAAGTAAAATTTTCATCGTTAGGTCGTACAAATCAAGCTAAACTAGTAAACCTAAATGATGATGATGCGAGTTTGGCAATGATCAAAAGTATACCCGAGTTACTAGGGTATCTCTACCTAAGTTTACTACAACCATTACTACCTATTGAGTGGATCACGATCATGGTTGTTCACATGTAATATCAGCTTACTCAAAGCATAGCATGAGTTTTCCACCAAGATACATTTCTTAGCTAATTATGACTGATATTCTATAGAAATCAATTATCGATTATATAAGAAATTAGTGGTATTCATTTTCGCAAGAAAATTTAGATTAAAACATGCTAAATACATATTTAATCTCTGACTTTAGAAAATACTACTGTAAGTATAAAATGGCATTTGACCTAAACATTAACGAGTTTAAAAGTGTCCATTATAAATATTTCGTGTTTTATTATTTTTATTTTAACAGAAGTCATAGAGACCGATGCATTGTTATTATTTTCTGATCCACACACGTTACCTACATAGATCAAAACTAAACATTAGCCCTCCAGTGGCAAAGCGGTATGTCTGCGGACTTACAATGCTAAAAACCGGGTTTTGATACCCGTGGTGAGCAGAGCACAGATAGCCCATTGTGTAGCTTTGTGCTTAATTCCAAACAAACAATCAATCAAACTAAATACTAACCCAGTAATGAATATTGCTAAGTTCATATAACTTTCTTACAAGTGATGTTCGGAATACTTTGATTCATCAGTTGGGTCTCCTCGTTGTAGCGATATTTTCGACCATAATCCCAATAACATCTCTCAAGATTCGGACAAGTTAAAACTTTAGTTTAATTACAATTCCATATATTAACTTAACAATGCAAAATAATACTCATAACTAAAATGAAAAATAAATAATTCATACATTATGAACAATTTACTCATTACTCTTAATGAAACTAACATTAAAGAAACTTACTTAGATAGCATATGCAGCATATCAACATAAGCCGACGGAAAATATTTATAATAAAAGAATATGTACAATGGAATCTATAATCAAATGTCTTATTATGCCACAGTTTATTCTTTATATTTGACGCCAAGCAAAAACCTTATCTTCATTTGTGAAGGGCCCGGCATGGCCAGGTGGTTAAGGCGCTCGACTCGCAATCTGAGGGTCGCGGGTTCGAATCCCTGTCACACCAAACATGCTCGCTCTTTCAGCCGTGGGGGCGCCAACTCTTGGGCTACTCTTTTACCAACGAATAGTGGGATTGACCGTCACATTATAACGCTAGCCGTCCCAAATTTAGCAGTGTAAGACTAGAGGGAAGGCAACTAGTCATCACCACCCACCGCAGATAGCCCTCGTGTAGCTTTGCGCGAAATTCAAAAACAAACAAACAATTCAACTACATAAATAGAGAAATTACGCTTTAATTTGTTTTATACTCAATAATTCTCGTTTCATAAAGAAATGATCAGATAATATATATGTCTTTGTTCATCTTTAATATATTGGCATGATGGAGTTAGTTTTGATTAACTTAGGTGAGAAGACTAACAAGTGTGGTTATTATTTGTAGTTCCGGAACTGGAAGATGTTACCAAACTCACGTGTGAAATGTCAGTCCTCTTCATTAATATGTAAGTACTTAACACACGTACTTGCTCTTCCACTTGAATATATGTTTCTAACATCAGTGAGATTCATTTTCTCTACACATGGATCTCCAAAAGTTCATCAGATGAGGGTTTGTTGTCCACACACCACGATGTAGATATTTCTTCGCTGATGCCACTGTGTTCCTCATATAGAAATTTGTTATATATCCTTCCACTTATAGTCATCGACTACAAAAAAGTAAAATATTCCATTACTAAAAGCTACTATCTCTAATACATAACTATCCGTATTTCCTGTAACGTGTGTGTGTTCCACTATATGGTTGTATTTTATTAGACAAGTGGGTCTCAATAGCGGAAAATACAATTTACATAGAATGAAACACAAATCTCTGCTTCTGACATACAAATTTCATGCTGTTGAGCAAGTAGATGTTACTTAGAGAACGTAGATATACTGTATGTTCATACAACAAAGAAAGGAACATATATGTACTTCTATATCACTTACTTTTACCAGAGGAACATATTGATAGTATTTATATTTTCCACTGAGATTTACTTGCTTTAAAGAATGAGAATATGAATGTTCCACTACTCATACCTATTTGTTCCAGAACTTGAAAAATTCCCTATATATTTCACCGTTGAGACATAACGCAACTTATAACATGGAAACTGTATTTTTCGCTGTGCACTGAGACTTCGTTATTTTGCAATAATAAATTTGATATATTCCATCATTCACACCTATATGCTACATCAGCTTGTCTCATACTTTTGTAACCCGAGAACCCCTCTTAATTTCAAGTTTTTACACGGCCCCCAAACTTATCGATGTTTTTTGTCTTGAAAAAAAAAAGATTCCGTGTACATGAAAAGCTGTATTACAAAATTAAATGTTTTAATTTATGTGTATTAAATTTTACGAAAAACGTTTTTTATTACATAAATCTTATTTCTAAAATATGTTTATGAAATTTCGGACATAACTCGTGGACCCTCTGGAGTACCCTCGCCGACCCCAGTTTGAGAAACGCTGTACTATATGATCTAGAACATGGAACTATCTATACTTCGCCTCTGACACATATTTGCTTTACAACATGAAAATCTTTATGTTCCACCAATGGTATATTATTACCATAATATTTCTTTACTGAAGATTACTTGCCCAACATAAAAACCATATATTTTATCACTTTAGGTATATCTGCTTTACCTCAGGAGCAGTATTTACTTCTGCGGAAATCAATCCATTCCAACACATCAAAAATTGTATTTCTCCGTTAAAATGTATTTGATTAGTTATAAAAAGTTATATAAATATTTACTCACTAAAATGCTTTCTTCGACAAAAATAGTTTTAACCCTTCTACACCGAGACTAACTTCTTTCACCACATCGATGATCTGCGTGTTATTTCACTCTAATTAAGTTATTCAACTACAGAGGCCCGACATGGCCAGGTATTTAGGGAGCTCGACTCGCAATCTGCGGGTCGCGTGTTCGAATCTCCGTCCCACCATACATGCTCGCTCTTTCAGCCGTGGGGGCGTTATATTGTGACGGTCAATCCCACTATTCGTTGGTAAAAGATTAGCCTAAGAGTTGGCGGTGGGTAATGTTGACTAGCTACCTTCCCTCTAGTCTTACACTGCTAAATTAGGGACGGCTAGCGCAGATAGCCCTCGTGTAGCTTTGCGCGAAATTCAAAACAGAACAAAACAATCAACTACAGAGCGTTTTGCAGTTTCACGAGATCTACTTGTTTCACTATATAAAAATCTACACGTATATTCACTGACATCAACATCTTCCATGGTATGTAGATCCGTATGTACCCAAAACTGAAACTTGCTTGCTTCAATAAGAAGCGACCTGTATGTCTCCTAATCGAGAACCATTTGCTCCACTACATTAAAATCCATATATTTCTTAACTGAAATCTACTTGTTAAACTGTTTGTAGATTTGTATGCCTATTAATAAGCTGCACTGTTACTATATGAGGATATGTATTTTTGTTTGAGGAGCATTCACTTGCTCCATTATATGGAGATGTGTATTTTAACTCACGCAGATCTACTCGTTCCATTATATGCAGAACTCTATTATTACAGCCCCCCCCCAGTGGCACAGCGGTATGTCTGCGGACTTACAACGCTAGAATCCGGGTTTCGATACCCGTGGTGGGCAGAGCACAGATAGCCCATTGTGTAGCTTTGTGCTTAATTACAAACAAACTATTATTACATACCCATTTCCAGTTGTTCCACAAAACAAATTCAAGTAAGAGATTTATTTAATAGCATCACAGTTCGTGTTTATGCCTGTCATATTTTGTCCTCCTTGTCTAGAACAAACAGTAGGTTTATACCGAATTATATAGTAATGTTTATACTGACCAGAGTATTTGTGACACCAGCTTAAATTTGATGTTTTAGAACAGATACAGCATGGCACTATATCAGAGATTACCCCGCAAGAAATTATATAGAAGCGTACAGCATGAACATTCAGCTTTGTACATGTGTTGTTAAGTGTTCAACAGATGTGTCTTAAAACTATTGTTAAAAATTGTATATACTTTGAGTAAAGAAGTTCCATAATCAGACAAAGTGGTCAGAACAACCCAAAAAAGCTCAAAGGGTTGTTTATTTGTTTAATTTCTCGCAAAGCTATACAATTACTACCTTACATAGCCATCCCTAATTTTGAGCTGATAGATTAGAGGGAAGACAGTCAATTCCACCTGCCATCAATTTTGTTACGTCAAATAGTGGGTTTTGACTTTTATTCGTATACTGCACCCACGGCCACAAGGTGCGGAGCGCATTTTTGGAAAAAAACGGGACGTGAGCCATGATCCCTCGGATTCACTTTCCGGCCACTCTAAACATTAGGATACGTCTGGCCCCTTTCGAAGGGCGTTCACATCAAAAGCAAAAATTATAAATAGAGAACACCCTTTGAAAACGCTTGAAACTTCTGGGTGTGTTTTGGGGTAATTTTGCGCCGTTGCAACAATCTTTTTTCTTATTTTGTTATTTCTGCTTTTAAAAGTACTAAAGTTTATGGTTATATAAAGTCCACCTGTAGGCCCGGCATGGCCAGGTGGTTAGGGCGCTCGACTCGTAATCTGAGGGTCGCGGGTTCGAATCCCCGTCACACCAAACATGCCTGGTCCCAAGTCTAGGATGAGAAAGGAGGAGGGTTGGACGTGGGGCTAGCAACTCCACCCCGTAAAAACCAACCTGCTACAAGTAACTGCAACAACAACTTCCGTTGGCGAGGTGTTGTTGCGGCCCTATGCTCCGCTGGGAGTTTACAGGAATAAAAAAAAAAGTCCACCTGTAAGTTAAACCATCATTTCGTTCGATCTAGCGATTCTTATACTTTTATTTTCCAAGATTGGGAAAGCAACAAATTGAACTCGGTATACGCTACAGAGCACGCATATAAATATTATGCTGAGATTGTTATCAAATCAGGTCCTGACCACAAGCGACAGTGTAATATTTATTAAGTTATTTACTACTGTTGCTCTTATATACACACTGTGCCCGTTTTCACATCAAACGGAAGAGCGCTTTCAGGAAATAGAAATGTCCCAGGAATTCTTTTCAAGTTTTTCTCGCCACATCAGATAAATAATGAGCTAGACAGGTTTTTATTATTGTTCGCTCTACCTGCTTGGGTTAGACGTACACCTTTTCCGGCCCGGTGATTGGAGTCGAATTGCGGATGTGTACTGTTTGAAAGCAACATAGCATGACTGCGAGCTTGCGTTTTAGCTGTCAAAAACAACTCCACAAGGGAAACACCCTATTCCGTAGACACGGCGTAGAGCATATGGGTAAGGTCAGTTGGAAAGTAGACATGTATTTCTGTTAGGTAATGCTTAGGATACATAAGACTCTAGTTATAACTTAGCTCCGTTGCGCACTCTTGAGGGTTTTAACAAAGCTAATAGTCTATTCTCATATCAGCTTATTCGACTTACTCAAGATATCTATTGAAAATGTTTGATATCAACGTTAAATTCCTAGTAATCTATTGAGCTTTAACCTTTCACCTGAATACTTTCTTAGTGGCAATAAAGTGTTTTGTGCGCGTTATTAGCCCACATTATTTTGTAACTTGATTAAATGTGCCATAGCGTTATGGAATCGAACTTGGCCGCCGTGACGACAAACACGTGACAATATACCAAACATAACCTTATGTGGCAGTAGGCGGGGTTATGTTAAAGAAAGGAGATGTATTATTGGCTTCTGAACTGTAATACTGAGATTCTTATTGGATAAACCGTGATCAGGACATAAAAAAAGAAAACTATATATTGGTCATCATATAAATTCATTGTGAGTGCTACGTAAAGTCTAACGGTTTCTGAATGTTTTTTTTTATTGAGTTGTCGGTTTTTAGAAAGAGTATAATTTCAGTACTTATTGACATTATTCAGTTTAATGCGTCTTCTGAATAACTAATGTGGAAGAAAATTTTATGTACAAACAATTCGATAACGCAGAGAAGCTATTTTAAGAAATGTTAAAACATTAAGCAACGTTTTTAATCTATGTTCTACATTTCATTAAATTGGATTAAAGAACGTAAATTTACATCTTTATATTGTGATTTCTCAGTGCATACAAACGGAAATATAAGTACTAAAAGAAAAACTCAACAAAAATATCCATGCTGTTTTTCGACATGTTGATCTATGACCGAGAAAAAGAACTGTTAATCGCTCAAAAACAAGTCCTAGCGCAATGGATTAACCGTACGCTAGGTAAGTGAACTACTTTCAATATCTCATCGTATTTGTTCCTCCAAATAACTGTCTATTTAGCTTTGCATAGGTGAAAAGGGTTTACAAAGGCATTTCTTCATTGTTTAACTTATGTAGTGTTAATTGAAGTAAAAACTACATAATTAATTGTATGAAAATGACCAGAAGCTTTCAGGGAAAATGTTATACTCACTCCACGTTTCGCTTCACAACTTCTTTCGGAGTGCTCTATACAAATTATCAAGTTTAACTGACAGTACTTTAAAAAAGCTGTAAAGCAAAACGTCTAATAAATATAATGTATTTTCCTGAAGCCTTTCAGTCGTTTTCATACTCTTTATAGCGATCCTTCTTACTGTAAAACTATATAGTTTGTTTAGGGATTCTAAATAATAGTGGTCTAGATATTTTGTTGTTTGAAAACAGTTATATTGTATTCTTTATACTTTTACAAATTTTCTGGAACACTTTGTCTTTCACATAAGAAATAAATTCATTTCAATTTCACCAGAAAAACTAGTATTAGATGTGTGAAATAAGATTTTGTTTTAATAGATTTTAATTTTTATGTTAGACAAACAATAAAGTTATTGACGGGAATTTTAAATTTCTAAAGTTTTATCGCAAGAGATAAACGTCTTATTGATAACTTAATTTCAGTTATAACTGCCATTGTTCCTTCTTAGGGTACAAGTATTTTAATTTTTTCACAGGCCACTATTCTTGAATTGGGCCTAAACTGGAATACTTAATTTATGTTTTTCTTGTTTATTTGTTTGTAATTAAACACAAAGAATGTTTTTCTTATAACCAACGTATTGATAAAATACAGAACCACGATTACAGATTTATTCCTAAACGACTTAATTTAATATATAAATATATTCTTTACTGT
Organism: Limulus polyphemus; assembly: GCF_000517525.1. Lineage (NCBI taxonomy): Eukaryota > Metazoa > Arthropoda > Merostomata > Xiphosura > Limulidae > Limulus > Limulus polyphemus. Next base: position 117,480 of record NW_013665722.1, on the reverse strand, counting down.
TACTTATTCTTTTATAAGATGTTTATTGAAATATTTTGTGTTGTTGTGTTTACTTAACGTGAAAAAAAAGAAGTGCACAAGAAAACAATGAGTAACATGTACTCTTTCATTTTTTTTAATTGTTAATAAACGTAGGCGCTCAATATGTAGTCGATATTGAACCATATAGTATATTTACGTTTTGTATTTTATGCTTTGTTACTGACTTGTTAATAAAGAAAATTCATTTTGATACCTAAGCTTTGTCATAACCTGTAGTTGAGCAAAAAGAACAAAAAAAACAACAAGCTGATCTATATGTAGATATATTTCAGTGAGGAAACAAGCCAATTTCTATGTAGGTATGTTTCAGTAGGGAAGCATGCCGATCTCTATGTATAAGTGGGGAAACATGCCAATCGCACTGTACAAGCATCTCAGCGGCAGACATTCAGATCTTCATGTGGTGAATCTTGGTGGAGAAATATACCAATTTCTATGTAGGTATGTTTCAGTAGGGAAGCATGCCGATCTCTATGTATAAGTGGGGAAACATACCAATCGCACTGTACAAACATCTCAGCGGCAGACATTCAGATCTTCATGTAGTGAATCTTGGTGGAGAAATATACCAATTTCTATGTATATAAATTTCAGCGGGAGCGTGCCAACCTCTATTTAGGTAGCTATAAGTGGGGAAACACACTAATCTCTATGTAGATACATTTTAGCAAGAAACATACCAACCTCCATTTAGATAAATATAAGTGGGGAACACACCAATCTCTGTGTAGATACATTTTTTGCAGGAAGCATGCCAACTTCCATTTAGGTAAATATACGTGAGGAAATGTACCAATCTCTATGTAGATAGAACTCAGCGGGAACGTGCCAATCTTCATTCAGGTAGATCTAAGTGGGGGGGGACATACCAACATAAATGTAGGTACAAGTCATCAAGGTAACATGCATATCTTCTTTAGGTAGATGTAAATAAGGAACATGCCGATCTCAATGTAGATGCATCTTAGTGGGGACATATGCTGGCCTCCATTTAGGTAAGTCTCAACGTGGAAACGCACCAATCTTTATGTAAATGCAATTCACTTGTTAACGTGCCAACCACCATGCACATGCCATTGTAGAACAATGGCTCTTAAACTGGGAAAGGGTGGAATATATCCTGGGGGAGGGGGACGTGAAGAGATTCCGAAAGAAAATTACCGCACATGTCTTTACTTATAAAGTAAAGCAAATCTTATTGCTCTGCTCCAGTAAACAGGCGTACCCTTCTCACCAATAGTTAAATAGTGTCTCATATACAATTAACATTACCATATATGCATGTGTGATGGGAAACTTTTGGCGCACTACAATTTTTAGTGGTAGTAGCATGTTGTATTTTGTTTTACCGGTATATGTACGATAATAAATGAAGGCGTCAGTGCACAGAAAAGAGTAAATGGAGCCATCTAAAATGTTTAGAACCATTGGTGTAGAGTGTAGACGATACTTCTAGGCAGATCTAATTTGGGGAACATGTTCTAAAGTAAGTGCATCTCACTGATGCGGCCCGCCATGGCCAGGTGGTTAGGGCGCTCGATTTGCAATCTGAGGGTCGCGGGTTCGAATACCCGTCACATCAAACATGCTCGCCCTTTCAGTCGTGGGGGCGTTATAATGTGACGGTCAATCCCACTATTCGTTGGTAAAAGAGTAGCCCAAGAGTTGGCGGTGGGTGGTGATGACTAGCTGCCTTCCCTCTAGCCTTACACTGCTAAATTAAGGACGGCTAGCGCAGATAGCCCTCGTGTAGCTTTGCGCGAAATTCAAAACAAACAAACAATCTCACTGGTGAAACGTTTAAATATCTGCATAAGAAGAAAATAAATGAAAATGGCGTAGACATGTAGATATTAGTGGAGGAACATGCAGATATCTATGTTGTGAGGTTGGTCAGTTTTAGTAGGGGTACATTTAGATCCTTATCTATAGATTAAACTAAACAAACTGTAAACCAAAGCTTTTCTGTCATCAGAGATTGTGTTTAATATTTGGTAGACTGCATCCACTTACTACGTAGAGTTAAGTACACATTATCTACCAAGATCGAATTAATCCTAATAATAAATTGGCAAATAACAATTTATAAGCATGATGAAGTGATTTATTTTTGGGGAACATGCTAAATATTTCGAAAGAGCATTGGTCTGTCTTCTTCAAGTATGTTCCTCCACTGTGCTTGGCCCCCCAGTGGCACAGCGGTATATCTACGGACTTACAACGCTAGACTCCGGGTTTCGATACCCATGGTGGACAGAGCACAGATAGCCCATTGTGTAGCCTTTGTGCTTAACTTCAAACAAACCAAACCATTGTGCTTGCAAATCGTTGTTTGACAGTTTATTATTATTATATTAGCATAATGTGTTTCCATATTCAAGTCTTGTATAAATCCTTCATGTGTTTTTTTTTACCTGAATAGATGAGCGTTTTTGTGTCATTAATCATATTTTGAGAACAAATTAAAATTCTTATAGTTGAAGAGTGTTCAGGTGATGTCAAAAAATGTTTTGTTTTTCAACTTGCGATTTTCAATAAAATGTATGAATTATAAAATGATGACGATATATATATATATATATATATATACTAA
>NW_013665722.1:100038-113845 GCF_000517525.1 Limulus polyphemus | reverse complement strand
ATATATATATATATATATATATATACAAATTGCATAAAAGATAAAAACGATTGATGCTGTTTCATAGTTTTTGTGTCCTCTTCTCGGTTCAGCATAATTTTCAATAATTTTAGTCGTTCGTTAAGTAAAATATTATATATAAATCCATTGGTATGTGAAACGTAAGACCATTACATCAACAAAGATGTCCAAAATCACAAATATGTAGTCATCATAATGCTTGGAGACGGCTTGAATGGGTAATGAAAAAACTTTAATATAAGTTTAAAATAACAGCAAATATAAAACATTTCGACAAGGTTTTGCCATCATCAGGTACATCATAATGTAAAATTAGTTAGTAAATTACTATAAGTTTAATCATCACATTTTTACATTGAGTTCTTTATTTGGTGTTTGAATGAACATTCATATTTTATTCGCAAACTCTGAATGAATGAGCTTATGTTACCTTCCAGGATTATTTCAGTGTTACCATATTTTGAACTTCTTCAGTTGGTCATTATAATTTTTGTTTTTCTAAAATTATTCTCAGAGTTGAATTTTCATCTAGATTCTGCAGAAGAGACTTAAATTTCATCAAAATATGATATAAATTAAAGTATTCTTAAACATATAAAATTGTATTTAATATTTTCAGATAATATTAGCCCCGGATTTCTTTTGTTGGGTACAGGTGGGGGAGATTTTGAGTTTTAGAATGTAACGTCCTAAACTTTATTGAGGCTATTATTGGGAATAAGGTTGGCGTGGATTAATGTAGTTGACTAGCCAGTCAAATAGCAATTCCTATTGCAACATAGGCAGTCTTAAATCTATGAGCTGTGCCCACCACGAATATTTAAAACCGGTTTTTAGTGCTATAAGCCTTCAGACTTATTGCTGAGCATTGGGTGGGGAGAGCCCATTATGTAGCTTAGTGCTTAACAATAAACAAACAAAAAGAAACTTTAAATTAGTTATAGAAATCTCTTCTTTAGATTAATAGACAATCCGAAATAGGTTCCTGATCACAGATCTGGTAGAAATTAAGCACTGGTCCTGATCATTGCTTAATGTGAATATCTGATGCTAACGAAGAACTACTTGAATGTTATAACAACTGGAAGTGACTACGATTGGTTCGTATCGTCGCAATGATAAAACTTTGAAACAGTGAACTGTTTCGCTGTTCTTTTTACATTAAAAAGAAAAATGTCGCACAGCATGTAGATTGTTCTGATCATTCTATAATATCAATGTATTAAAATAAAGAAATGAATCTGCTATTTTAACAGTGTCTTCATCATATGGAACAGACGTCTGTCACGATACGACGTCTCGATATACAGTAGTTTAGCCATGAAAATTGTAAGCCTATCAAACATATATTCACAGATTGGCGATACCATAGCGTATGCGTCTGCTGTTAATCTAAGGAGCGTCAGCGAATGTATAAATTCAATAGAATTACCAGATTTTGTTAACAATAATACATATATGTAGTTGTTCAAAGCCAAAAAAAAAAGAGTAAAAAATACAAACACATGTTATATACTTCAATATTAGACATACGTAGGTCTCACCACATACCATTTTTAGAATCTTTACTTCAAACATTTTTAATCACAATGACTTTTGTATTTTATAGGCATCGATGACGTCACGCTTGACAACTTCATGCAGGTCTTGGATAACGGAGTTATTCTGTGTAAAATTGCAAAGTTAATACAGCACAAGGCGGAACAATGCAGTAAAGATGGATTGATCAAAGGGGTAAGTGTTTATCAATATAAATTTACATGGGAAGATGATTCATGTAAAAGTAATGGGATGAAATCTAGAAATGGTAATGCAAGATCTGGGTGTAAAGTACAATTTTACGCAGTTTCCTATAAGATTTGTTTTTAACATAGCAGATTCCGTTAATTCAATATTTACTGTTAGCGTTGAAGGTGTACGCTAGTGAATGAACAGCGTACACCTTCGAAGATATATTGAAGATATATGCTGTTTCTTCAAAAATAGTGAATGAACGTTTTTGAGGAAACAGCATATATCTTCACTGTTATGTGTCTTCAATAACAGTTTTTGGAAGGTTTGAATTTTATTTTATCTCTGCGTTAGATAATCCTATAACTCGTACTCAATATATCCTACAGGAATCTAACCCAGGCCATATTAACAGTTCCGATAACACCTCTTTTCATCACTATTTTCAAAACACATTTTTTTGTATCATGCCAATGTTTAAAAATAAAAATAAAAAATTTGTAAATTCTAATTTGTTCATAAGATCCTCGTAATGGTTCTTATACTGTAAAGACCTTCAATGAATTTTGCTTTTTCTTATTCTTCATATACGAAGCAATTATGATACTACCGCGAAATTAATTAAAAGTACGGAATGATCTGTTGAAGTACAGTTTATTTCTTATCTCTTTGTTTTGATTTTCGTCATTAATTTGTCAAAAATAACCTGTCATTTTTTCATTTTTCCAGCTCATACAAATCCATTTAGTTGATAAACATGGCTAACCAAACTCAACATTAGAACATGCCATCACGCCACAGACTTAAAGTTTAAGTACCCTTGGTTACCCTAGCGTGCTAAGCAATAAGGCTTAGTATCTGTATTTAACAGACGTTACTGCTTAGAATGAAGGTGTTCAGATAGTTTTCACCCATATGTTTTTTCTTGAGCTTCTGCGTATAAATTATATTACTACTAAAATGTTCGATAACGTGATGACCATTATTGGCTATTAATATAATCCAATATTGTTTATTATTTTCATCATTACAACACCAGGCACTGCATTATAATCGTTTTGGTATCATTATGAAAAATTATAAATTATGTATTCTAAAAGTGACATTTATTCGAATGTCCGAGTCTGGAACTCAGTGTCTGAAACTACAGTTCTGTTAATAAATGAATAATACCTCTCGACCCAATCATTACTTGTATAGTGACTGGCGGATGTTTTTGGTACTGATTGTCATGGATCGATAAACATTTCCTCTTTGATCTTCTAAAATTTGTAGTTTTGTGTACCTTTATGTTTGTAATTTCTAATTAAATTCAAATAACTCATTCGTTTCTACTGGTTTGTTTGGTTTTTATAGAAAAACAAACCATCAACATAAAGTCCAAATTATATTTGTACCTTTAAACACCACGCCGCAAGGTAATTCAAAGCCGTTAAACTTACACATAGATAAAGTCGAGCAATAAAAACAATGTCAACGATTTTGCTATTAACAGCCAGTCTGTGTCATGAAGCTTTGAAATAAATAAATAATCAAGCACTTTTTGTAATTACTAATCATCTCGTAATTACAAATTACCTTAAAAAGATGATTCTGCTGACACAAGTCGTTTCTCTATAAACTGTGCTTAATCCTAGAACATCTGTTTTATAGATTATCGATGTTTGCCATTTCTGCAAATAGTCTCTCTCTATATATTTTTTCACATATTCTTATTATGTTTTCTCTAAATTATAATCATTGTCTTCTTTTTTCACTGGCTTTTTTACGTTATTTTTCAAGACAATACTGAGTGATAACAGTGAATGAAAGTCACAGGACTTCATCTGGAATCACCTGATGGTATCCTTACAGCGAAATGTTAACGACTGAGAAACCTAGAACATTCAGAGACCTGATGACGAAGCACCATCATAATATGTTTAATTTAACGAAATTGAAATTTCACTAACTTGCTATTATCTGACGTGATTTTTGCTCTTCTCAAAATGATGGTGACTATTAGTTGTTTACAATAAAACTGCCCAGATTCACTAAACATATGATAGTATACAGCATATTGTGCAGGACAATGAAAAGCGTAACCCTACCGTTATATTTCTAGGTATAGACAGATTTTTTCTTCAGCTGATGTAGTTGAAAAAAAAAGAGATGGTTACTACTGGAGTTTTGCACTACACTATAGAGAGCATTTCTGGTTAAGTTTTTGATTTTTTAATATTGTTTTCACGCTGACTGAGAAACGAATAAGCTAACCTTCACACACACTTTGACTTATGCTCCTTTGGTAGAAAAGAAACATTAATGAAATACATACATTATTTACCATTTGACGAACACAATAAGTATGGTTTAACTATTAAGATTATGGATACTCAGTTTGTAAATATTTTCTAGGTTAAGCCTTCCCAAAGCTTGCTCAGGAGAAGAACCGTTATAAATTTTCTCATTAATAACCTGATTGGCTTGATTTCAGATAAACTTAATCAAAGTCATCGTTTATATTCAAAGAGACTTAGTCAGAGATAGGTACCTGCTCAAATGATATAGTCATTTTCTTTTCTTTAAAAAAATAAATACATAAATTATCTTCTCCTTTACGGTGTTATTCATTTTAAATACATTGTGCACTTGAGTTCCTCTTGTTATTAATTATTGAATAAATATGTAATACAATTATGTTATTGATCTTCATTTATTTAACGAATCGATAAAATTTTATGTATTAAAAAGCAAAAAGGAACATACTGTGAAAATACCATTTTAATTTTCCTGTTTTATCTTCTAATATGTAATATATTTTAAGATATTTCTTTCATATTGAGTGGAAGTAAAGAGATCAGATGTTATTGAAAGCACAAATGGAGTAAGTAAATATCACAATGATTAATGAACCTTTTATTTTTACAGTTTTAAGCCTTACGATTTGACATTCTAAGTATTTTTAGTCTTCAAGGTTTGGTTATCTTTATATTTTCGTACATTTTCTCTGATAGCTTTCGATTCGTCGTGATGATAAGAATGCTTTCCAGGTAATAACATCCGCTGAATCTATCTTAATGTTTATACTGAAACGCATGGATTCCTCGAAGAATTGTTCGTGATTACATGAATAATAAATATATTTATCTATCACCAAACGACACTACAATACTCAGTTGAGGGCGCCGGAAAATTAGCTTCGAACATGCACATGCAGTTGATAATTTAAATATGCCAAAATATTGTTATAGATTAATTTAGAAATGGTTAGAAATTATCTGCTCGCGTAAAATGTTTTATCCTGATAAAATATCATCACGCAAGTAGTAAATGTGTACTGTTTATCTCTAATTTTCAAAGTATTGCCTTCATTAAATGATAAGTTGGCCCAGCATGGCGTGGTTGTTAGGGAGCTGCGGGTCGCGGGTTCGAATCCACGTCCCACCAAACATGCTCGCCCTTTCAGCCGTGGGGGCGTTATAATGTTACGATCAATCCCACTAATCGTTGGTAAAAGAGTAGCCCAAGAGTTGGCGGTGGGTGGTGATGACTAGCTGTCTTCCCTCTAGTCTTACATTGCTAAATTAGGAACGGCTAGTGCAGATAGCCCTCGTGTAGCTTTGCGCGAAATTGAAAAAAAAAACAAAATGATAAGTTACTTTCATTAAATTATTTCAGTTTAGATCAATATAGTTAACTTACTTTTGATTAAAACTTCTTAATAAGCTGTTTGTTGGCTGAGAAAATTTTACAAGCAACACGATAAAGTTACATTAATTAAGTTTTCAACTCTCTCAGGTTAAGCATAATTAATAAATAATGCTTTATTATTGAAAAACAAGATGCAACAGGTTAATGACAAAATTTGTTGATTTAGAATATTTATATATATCAATGTTTGGCATTGCACGTGGCTATTATTCATGTAGTTAAACGATTTTCTTCAGCAAAGGATAAAATTCTACACATTCAATATTTCATCAGGAACTGAACTAGCGTACGCAGGTGCATTACAAAAAAAAAAAACGCTAAAGGATTCTATAAAGTCCACAACGACAAAAGTCATGAAGCGGTCGAAATCACATGTATTATGTATTATTTTCGCTGAAGTTTCAAGTTAATTAGTCGTGACATCAGTGTTTACAGCTATTCTCGTTATTTTAGTAATCGACTCATTTTTCGGAAAACGGAGCTTAATGATAAAACACGAACGTAATAACGTAAGTTAGTATGGGACAGTCCTCCCCAAATTTGGTCCGGATCCGTATTCTTGGTCATTTTGAACCACATTTTACAATGGGGAGATAGGGCATTTTCGCTGTTTTCGGTTAAGAACTGTGTAAAGTGTGATCGGATCTGTACCAAATTTCATGGACAAATTAAGGTTGAGACTTCTCACCACACTACAAAAAATGATCCAGATCGTTGATCATCTTGGATCTGAAAAGGATTTTCTGAGTTTTCGAAGGTGAAATTTTACATTATCCAATATAAACGGATGCAATCTTGAAAAAGAGCGGTGGGACGAGGGTATGCAATCTCTCTGATTGCTCTTGTTTTAAATTACTGACCAGAGGGAAGGTAGGCAGTCAACAGCAATTTGTCGCTCACCATCCACGCTAAGGGATTGATTGTAACTCACCATAGCTTAAAGTACAAAGATTATGGTATCGCATGTATTTAAACCTGGCTCACCACCTCCGAAATTCAGAGCTGTATTAAAGGGCCAACCTGCACCCATTAATGGTTTAAAGAGATTTTTCATGAACCTTGTAATAAATACAAATGTATTACATTGTTTTCATTTTTTGTAAGTCTAACACCATGTTGGAGGCAATCTAATGAACAGTAATGCAGGTGCAATTAAGTCTATATACAAAGCGTCTGTAAAGAAATGTTAGTGAACCAATACACATGTGTGATTTTTATAAACAATTTAATTTAAACTATCGGTACCCTTAGTGTTATTTTGAGGGAATTAATATTAGCTGATATTTTTTCTATGAACTCTCCTATACATATCTCCTTAAAATGTTTTAGACAGTTTTGATGTTTCAGTAAAAGAATAAATACGGAATTCTTTAACTTCTGATTTTAACATCTTGTTAATGAATCAACAGAGTCTTACTCAATGCCCCTTCAGTGGAAAAGCGGTATGTCTGCGGACTTACAATGCTAGAATCCGGGTTTCAATACCCGTGGTGGGCAGAGCACAGCTAGCCCATTGTGTAGCTTTGTGCTTAATTACAAACAAACAAATGATTGTCAGTTTAGCCATAAAGAGCGTGTAGTGGCAATTTCTAAAGTGAAAGTATCACAGCTTGTATTGTAATAACAAAGAAAGAGGCGTATAATTTGTCTTGTCAAAGGGTGTTCTAAAGTAATTGAAGCCGCCTGTGTCGAGTATCTGAAGGCCATATGATGGGCAAGGTACATCTTTGTATGCTGACTGATGGGACAGTAAGAAAGGTTATCACAGAATAAAGGTAGACACTATATTACATGGGAGACCTTGAGGCCATATGTATGAAGGCATCCATCTATGACTTGATGATTGGAAATATAACAGGCAATAGATAGAAAGGAGGCATCTACAGTCACTGCAAGAGCTCAAGAAAAGAAGAGCAAGCAAGACACCAAGCCTCTGCAAGTCTCAAAAATTTACATCCCGAATGTAGGTCTATGGGAACTGAAGGAAGCACAGAGGAAAGACTCTTCGCCACAGAAACTTTGGGACAGTGCCAGAGAGAAATTGGAGCACAAGTCCAAAAGGAAAAGGACCTACAGATTAGAGGATAAAAAGGGAGTGTTGTACTTGATCTATCGAGGTAGTTCTATTGGGGAAGTTAAACAGAATACTGGACTCAAGTGATGAGGCTGGCTCACAAGTCAATTGTGGGAGGACAGCTAGGAGCAAAGAATATAGCAGATAGAATCACCAGCAACTTCCATTGGCTGGTGGTCATCAGAGATGTGACTAGATTCTGCATGTCATGTGATATCTGCCAAAGGAAAATACCTAGTGGGAAAATAGCCAAGGTGCCACTAGATGAGATGCCTCTCATAGAAGAGCCATTCAGCAGAGTACCTGTGGACTTGATTGGACCACTAGCACATGTATATGACAAGGGCAACCGGTATGTTCTGGCAGTAGTCGACTATACAAGACATTACCCAGAAGCCATAGTACTGCCGGAGATAGAGTAGCAGAAGCCCTCTTGGAAGTGTTCTGCAGAGTAGGCTTCTCAAATGAAGTATTGAGTGACAGAGGGACCCAGTTTACCTCAGAACTGATGCAAGAGGTATGCAGACTCATCAGCACTAGGCAAGTCTTTACCACCCTATACAACCTCCAATGTAATGGACTTTGTGAGAGAGTCAATGGAGTCATAAAGAGCATGTTGAAGAAGAAGTGCTAGGAGAGGCCACGTGATTGGAACAGGTACCTGCAGGCAGTATTATTTGCTTACCAAGAAGTTCCACAAATACAGGATTATTTTGAAGCCTCACCATATCGTTACAGTCCATGTCACCACTTCTGGCCATGCTCTACCTTCACAGTAGTCCTGTAGTGTAGTTTCCAATGCAAAAGGCTGCGTCTTAAGATTGTCATGCTCAAAGCACACCACTTCTCCCTGTTGGCTTTCCATTATCCGTCTAGTTTACAAGAACAAAGTTTTAGTAGCGCCTGTTTCAACAGTTCAATCATACAGAAACCTACTAGCGCTGCGTCCGGCGTCTTGACCAGTATTTCTTCGTATGGAATAGCATGAATACCTGTTTCATTCTCTAGTTTCTTGACTTATTCCATTTATTGACTGAATGTCTTATTTTGGCGAACCTATACCTTGTTGGCTCATTATCAAGACGGAGATCCTTTTTGATTATGCTGCTTATTGTTGCGTGAGGCAGTGGACATCTTTTGCTACTGACCAGTTACAAGACACCACACTTTACTTACCACGGCTGGGATGTGACTAGCATTAGGTGTCTTTCTCAAAGGTTTTATATCTCGCCTTGGAAATTCGAAATCCCCGATCTAAAAACATCTTTAAAGTTTGAGTGTATGAATATTTTGCGTTGGAAAGGGCTGTTACATACCATTTTTTTCGGTTGCACCACACTATCTACTTAATGCCAAGCAGTGTCAAACTATACTTCCGTTACATGTCGTTCCTTTGCAACCTTATATCGGTTGTTTGTTGTCACGTGGATTGATCATTTACATATTCAAGATCGCTTTAGTACAACGTACTTAACCACCTGCGTGAAATTCAGGTTAAACTACCATGTGTGAAACTCAAGATATAAGACCATCATGTGTGAGTCTCATCTAAGACTATTGTGTGTGTGGGACCCTTGTAAGACTACCACATTGAGACTCATGTAAGACTATCATGTGTGAGACTCTGGCTAGACCACCTTTTGTGAAACTCAGGTATAAATCCATCATGTGTGAGTCTCCTGTAAGACTAACATTTCTGAGATTCAGGGTAAGACTGCTTTGTGTAAGTCTCAGGTTAAACTGCCATACATGCGAATCAGATTAATCTGTCATGTGTGATATTTAGGTTAGATCACCATGCGTGAGACTAGGGTTAAATACAACAATAACTCAATTTCCACACTTAATTCAGGTGAACGTCTCATTAAATAAAACAACTGTTAAATTTCCACATCTAATTCAGGTGGTCATATATTAAGTAACATAACAGTGTAATATCCACATCTAAGTACACAGGTCGAATAACATTTATTGTTTTCAAAACGGACTGTTGAGGCCCGATATCTTGCTCGAAACTGAAACTCACCTGGTCATCATTATATGCTTTATTGTCCAATTTGAGTTGATATGTTCCTGATTTTCACATGAATGTTTATATTTTTTAGTGTATATGTGGTATACGTACATAAACATGTGCTTATATGTGTTGACACTTATTATAGATATATATATTATCGAATTTACTTCCATAGAATTATAATGAAATCTGTGTAATGTACGTATCACAATAGTTCGTGTCAGTGATATTTTCACAAGGACCGATAGCCCTTTAGCCACTTATACATTAATAATATACACTGCACAAAAACAACTAAATGAATATTGGAATTCATAATATTTTAGCTATAGAAAGGCAAAACATTGTTATAAATTAACGTTAGTTACCTCTCTTCAATCCATGTTTACAAATTAAATCAGGCATCTGGTGATCCGTCGAGTGATTTGAAATACAAATGACTAGTCATTCGGCTTATCAATAATTATTCGATAAAGGTGTCTTTGCATCTTTACATTTCGTGCATTTCACTTCAGTAGCGAGTATGACAGAATATTCCCAAATTTCTTAACTTGAGGCATCCAAGACTTTAAACTCCCTGACTGAGGACTCTTTTGATGATTTATGGTAATTTTAGCTAATAACCACTGAGGTATCTTACTTTCATTACAATTAGTTTTTTCGTTAAAAGAAATATACCTCAAACATAAACAACTCTGTGTAGCTGTATTTATTTACAACAATTAACGTTTTCTTTGAAAAGATTACTTTGTCCAGTGTCAGGGCATACTTTCGCATGTGCTAGGTCCTCTCAGAAACCGCCTCGCGGATCAAAAAGACCCCAGATTGGGAACCACTGAAGTATGGTTACCATGAACTGCAATCGTAGCCTAGCATCGAAGAAACATGCAAAATCAAAGTGTCGACATGGCTCTAAAAGAATTATTATCAGGTCACTTTTAGTGTTAACACAAGCATATGACAAGACAGACAGTCGTAGGATGTTGCGATATATCTTCTGTAATGTGCAGTAATAACGAATATATTCCAGACGTAGAGGTTAGTACTTCGACCAGTGCTGATTTTTGTCCACATCACACTTTCATTACCACCATATAAGTAACTTTCCTGTACGAAAATTGGGTCAGATCTGGTTCCTGATTTCTTTCAGATGAGTTCACGTCTGTTATCTGGCTGCAGGGTGAAGCACGACATCTGCTCATCTTCAAAAAGACAACGTTGTGAAGTTTATTTCTAATCTAACCTGATGTCCAATTGCGACCTGAAACATTTGATTTAGCCTTGGAGGAGAAATCGTACAACTGCGACAACTCAGACTCGATAGATATCTGACTTCTTCAGGTGTGATTCCCAAACAAATGTACAATTGGTTTTGAAGCAGTTTCACATTCTGTTAACATCTCTTTGAGAGACTTCTGGTCAATTCGCAAAAACCGTACACTCGTCCAATGGCTGATCATGAGTCTTGTTTGAAATCTAGCTATGATTAATGAGCAATTCAAAACGATTTAAATTGTGTGATTCATTTCAAAATGTAAATTGAAGCAGGATTTTGAGACTACTCTATATTAATCATAGACTAAAAGGACTAATAATTTGCATTTAGATCACATGACTGATCATCAAATTGTCGACATGTTTTGTGATAATTAAAAATATATATATATAAACGATCTTATCTACGGTAATTATGTTTCGAACGTTATAAATATTGGAAACCGCTCTACTTGCTTTTGAAAAATGTTAAATTTTGGATTTACCTGTAATCTTGTGATTTACTCTGATTGCTTTTGAAAAATTACAAATGATTACATCTGCAAAAGCCTGCTTTTCAAATGTTATAAATGTTGACTTCAACCATCTGAATACTTCCTACACCTGGTTTTTATTATGACGTTTACATAGTTTTAGCTTGATCCATATTTAGTTCACACTTCAGTGGTTTTCAACAAGGTCTGTTTTAGCTTTAACTTGATCCACATATATATTACACTAATTTGAATTGATGAAATATAAGGGAATGTGATACACTGTGGACACACACCCAAACAACGAGAGAAAAAAAACCGATACAATATAGTTCAGTATAACGAAAACTAGAGAAGACATTAAATCCAATACAACATTATTTTGTATACAACAAGGACAAGAAGATAACGTTGACACTTGAGTCTAGCTTGTAATAAACTGAAATTGGCGAAGAGTAATCTACCCCACTGAGGATAGAACCTAGCATCCACAGCTTACACTACTGTTTTGATACCAATCTTCTACCTACTGCGAGTAGGCATCTCTACAGTTACATCATTACAGGGATACACAAGCGTTGTTTTAATGCGAGCAAACATTTATTGTTACAAGTATTATAACACATTACATGCCTTTATGAAATTATTTTGATTACCTTGATTTATAATATGACACCAAAACGTTCTTTACCACAACAGATGTAATTCATTGGAATATTTAACTTCAATTTAATTGGTTGTTGACGTTAATTACTTGAACGTTTGATTTAATATCTTTAATCTTTAATTTACAAGTTTGTGTTATTAATAACTCTGTTATTAGAAGACTGTTTGATAACCAAGTTTATTTTTATGATCGAGTTTCCTCTATCCATTTGCAAAGTTAAAACGCAAACAGATTCTTACGAGTTTTGTTTGGATTATACTTCAAAAACGTTCATAGTGTAAACTGATCAATACTAGAACCATATACATTTCACACTTTGATAGTTTTCAATATAATTTGTTTTAGTTTGTATTTGATCCACATATGTTTCATAGTTTAATAATTTTTTTAAAAAGTTTATCTGAGCTTTCACTTGATCCACATACATTTCACACCTTAATAATTTTTTAAAAGGTCTGTATTAACTTGTATTTGATCCACGTATGTTTCAGACGTTAATGGTTTTCTACAAGATTTTCTCAGCTTCAATTCAGTGACTCCAGATATTGCAAATCTGCATTATAGCTTTTTTCATAAAATATATCGGATATTCTTAACATTCGGGACAACAGAGCTAAAAATGTCTGACATCTTTATTTCGACGTATATTTTTGTTGTAAGCTTACCCATCAATTTCTAAAAATCCTTGGTTCAGTCAAAAACAATAAAATAACAGTAGCCTATAACAACATGAATTTATAAAGATGGCAAATTCCACTAATACCTTCTGTATTTAGAAAATTATGATATCACTCATGTCACAATCTCTGTTCACTATAATAAACAATAAGTCATTCGATTTTGTCATTACTTAATATTGAACAATTATTGCTTGGTTATGAGGGCAAAAAATAATCTGTTGCCCGAAATCGCCAGTCAATAATTGTTTTATTCTATTCATCCTACATATACACAGCGTGGTCACAAGTAAATAAACACCACCTTTTCAGAAAAAATGAATTTTTTCAGTCATATTCATATGAATTGATATATTTATAATTTAACTAATATCTAGTAGATCTTCCTTTCGCTTCGTGGAGTTCGTTGATCTTTGGGGCATCGTGAGAATCATCTCGTCAATATTAGATTGTGGGATTTTCGCCCACTCTTGCTTCAAAACTTGGAGTAGATCGCTCTTCGAAGTTGTTGTTTTTTGTTTTTCTTTGTTTCTTGAATTGCCGGTCGAGTATGGCCCAAAGGTTTTCGATGGGGTTCATGTCAGGAGATTGGCTCCTGCCACTTTTGAGTGTTTCTAGCAGTGTGACGCGGTGCTCCATCTTTCTGGAACAACGTTGTGTTCTTGTCCACGAAACCCGAGGAATAAAGTGGCAAGAGTCCTTCCTCCAATATTACGACGTATTTCGCAAAATTTATGTTGCCAACGCACTCCACTAAGCTCGATCTCCCACCAACCCAAACAGCTCTCCAAACAATCACGCTGAAACCACCATGCTTCACAGTTGGCTGCAATCTGTTGACCTAAAACTCTTGGTGAGGCATTCTCCAGATCCATACCCTCCACTGTCCGAAAATTGAGCGAATCTTGATTCGTCTGAGAACAATACGGTCTTCCAAAAGTCCAGAGGCTTGGTCATCTTATCACTTGCCCACTTTTTTCGTCTGACTATGTTGGCAGGTCTTAATAAGGGCTTCCATCTAGCTGCTCTGCAACGATAACCCAATCTGTGGAGAATCAGTTGAACAGATTTCGGGCTCATCCCACCAAATTTGGTCACTTCTGCAGTCGTTAATCTGGGATCCATTTCGATGCTCCTCTTGACAGCCCTTTTTGTCCTCTCCGATGGACCAGGACGATC
>NW_013665722.1:94855-99377 GCF_000517525.1 Limulus polyphemus | reverse complement strand
CATTTTCATTTATATAGTGCTCCGTGAACACAAACTAGTTAGCATTAATCAGTTAAATGACGAAAAATTAGGTGTCTATTTACTTGTGACCACTCAGTGTATATTTTGAATTGTAACCTTTCATGGACAATTTTGATCTCATTTTAAGAATCAATAATAAATCAGTAAGAGAAATCACTTAATTTTCAAAATGTATTAGCCCATCATCATTTGATCTTACAAATAGACGTATTAAGCACACACCTGTATAACTTCAACATAAAATTTGCGTAGAATGTTGGCGAGATTTCCGATGCTGTTTGTAAATTAGGCCTAAATTAATTAATGTGTTTTCACCTGCGGAAAGGAATTGTCATCTGCAAAGTTCTGCTACGACATCATACATCTTGACAATAGCCTTGACAACGGGGTAACATTGATGCAATTTGTTGTCCAACTTTTAAGTAATATCCTCTCAGTAAATCATGGCAAAGAATTTGTGTTAGCGGGTAAAATAAAATATTTGAGTTGCAACACAGAATTAGCTCCAAACATGTTTCAACCATGTACATTAGTCTGTTAACACATTAACACTACTTTATCTAATATATTAAAATTCTCTTACTAAATGTTTATTTGAAACAAAATTTAAGAATTAAAAAAACATAATGTAAGGTTGCATTTAAAGCCCTTCATTTTTACTAAATTAATTATTATTGTTTTGTGAAAATCATTATGTCACAATTAAGAACTTATTTTTCTGCAATAACTAATTGGTGTTTTCTCCATTTTTATCACAAGTTTTTAACCAAAAATGTTTGTGAAGGAATGAATGATTGATATTAAACTAGTTCAACATAAACATAAATACGTAAGTCAGGGTTATCAAGATCTTTATATGGAAGGGTGTTGGAAAGCGGAGTACTGTAGCCTCATAATTTTTTTTTCAAAGAACTGTAGCTCCAAAAGTATTGCAAAAACACGAAATTAGAACTAGATCTATGCTTTGCAATCAGTGGGCAACTCATAAAACATTTGCAACGCTGCAATTTATCGCTTTACGTGTACTGGCACATGAGGGTTGTGACGTTTGAACAACCATTCGTTTCCTTATATAGCTTGAATGGATAAAAAAATGTATAAATGAACATGTGAAAATCAACAAATAATTAAACATTGCGGGAAAACTGACAGTAGAACGAGTTTTGTTGTAAAGTTTTCTATTTTGTATTTACTACTACGAAACATTTGTTTTAAAAGATCTGATATCATAACCCATGATGTTGTGATTCATTCTTCCTTGCCGACTTAACTATTCAATTTGTTTTTCAGAATCAATCAAGAGACTATTTTGAAACTGTTAATCCAAGAATCTCGGAAACTGTATAAGAAAGGCCGAAGTTGGAATAAGGTTTGTTGTTTATTTTTCGGGTAAGGAAAAAACGACCTGGTTCGTTGTACAATGTTCGTTATTTGTTTTCCAGGTTTTGAATAGCAAAAAAATGATCTAGTAGAAAAACAAACAATAAAAGAAACAGTTCAGTTTTGAAACTGAAAAAGGAAAAACAAAAGTTATCCAGAAACGATGTAAGCACGATGAAGCAGTATCCCAAAGTGAGTAGTAATTTGAATTTACTATTCAAAAGCTGAAAAACAAACAATAAACAAAAGATAACAAACTAGAACTTTTTGTTTATTATCCGAATAACGACCTTGGTTTCAAATGCTAGCTAGTATAAATTAATGATAATTCTGCAGACAAAATATGAATTAAGAAGAACTGGGTATTATTTCGATAGAACAGAATATTTTAAAACTCAATAACCTGAATAAAAGCTTGGCAAAGCTGATATTAACATCACGTAGTATCCTGCTAAAAAACGTAAAAATTAAACATAACAAAGAAAATCACTTTATTTCACGTAATTTGATAAAATGAAGAATTGCCTTTATGTTTTGGAATGTTATTTTTGACCCTAACATTAATACAAATATGCAAGCATGCATTTACTACAAATTCATCAAGGCTAAAATCCAAGATTCGGTTTACTGCAGTAGGCATAGAGTAGATAGCCCTGTGTACAGCATTGCGCTAAATAAACAAACAAAAGATAGTCGCTGTTTCTTTTTTTCTAGAAGTGATATTTAGTAAAGATTTCTGTGAAGAAACTTTAGAATAATAGTATTGTATCATTTGAGTCCTAGAAGAGCTTTAACCTCACAGGTAAAAACTTTAAAAGTATAAGTTTAATTAAAACTGTTATTTCATCCGAGTAATAAAATATTTGACCAACAGTAACTGTTGAGAATGTTTATGAAAGGGTGAGTAAAACACATAAATACTTTCAGTTATAATTGCATAGATATTTGTAGATGAAACTTAAAGTTCAACATAACCTTACGTAAAATAACCACATTTTAATAATTAATAAAAATATAACAACAAAAACATGCTGATCTTATCTTCTGAAAGACATTTGTGTGTAATCGAAAGCCAAAGTCGGCAATTAAGAGTACACTTTTAACAAACAATTATTTGATAGTTTGTAGAAATATACATATATATTTGTCAATAGTACCAGCCCCACGTTGGGCCAACAGTAAGTTGGAGGACTTACAACGCTAAAATTCAGGATTCTATTCCTATAGTTGACAGAGAGTAGATAGCCCTGTGTGTAGCTTTGCGCTAAACAAACAAAAGTAGTTGTTGCTTTTTTAGAGGTGACATCTATCGACAAAGATAAAATTTATTTGAAGGAATAGGACAACAAAAATTGTTTTATAAGTAGCCCTTGACCACTTTGAGATATGGAAGTATAGACATACCACATTGTTTGTAGTCGGTTGTACTTAGAATATAACTGGTAGTTTATTTTTTCAGTGATGTATCAATGACATTGTATTCTTAACTTAAGCTACTTTATGAAAATTTTAATGAAATTATTGCATTATAATAAATTCAGTCTAACTTCACCATTGTCGATAACGTTGAAAATAGAGATTATACCCCTTGCATCTAAAGTCTAAAGAAAAAAACTATTGCAATATTATTTTAAAGTTTGCTTTCGAGAGTTTACTTTTCTTTCTTTTTTTAGTGTTCTGGGTGGTGAAGTTCCACACAAGACATTTTTGCTATGTCTTCCTTCTACCTCTAAGAAAATTAGACCATATGAAACACTTCTATAATGTCTACCCTCTATTTCTAAGAAGACCAGACCATATGAAACACTTCTGCTGTGTTTTCCTTTTAGCTCTAAGGAGGCCATTCGAAATACCTCGGTTGTGTCTACCCTCTATCTCTAAGAGGACCAGACCGTATGAAGCACGTATTTTATGTCCACTCATTTTCTAAAATTTCCAAATCAATGAACAATTTGTGTTATGTCCACCATCTAATCACAGAGTTCATATCACATGAAACACACTGTTATATTTTTCTTCTAACTCTAAGGAAACCAGATCATATGTAAAAAAACTTCTATTATGTATTTTCTAGCTGTAAAAGTCCATATCACATTAAATACTTCTAATATGTGTATCCACTCTATATATCTAAAGAGACAAGGTTTATTGAGACACTAATGTTATGTGTCTCTTCCTCTCTACCTCAACCACTTACTTTTACACTTAGTAATGATGAATATCTTCCAAAGTAACCATGTCTACATGTTCATAGCTCTTGTTACTACTGTTAACTAAATGAAACATGTGGTATTCGATCTTAATTTAGCATCAGTGTTAAATCAATATTCATATATCACATCAATTGCGTTTTTTATTAAATTTCATATAACCCACAGACTAGACAATTTCTATACTCAACATGAATTTGCAACCATAGCGATATTTAAAAAAAGTAAACGTATTTGTGCATAATGTACAGATTAGTGTAATACCAGATGATTTTACAACCAACATTATTGAAGTGAAATAATTCGGACAAAGGTGCTGATAATCAGGTTGAAGCTGTTAACGTTAGTTGTGATATGAAACTTATTTGCTCATACTGTATAATAAATCCAAAACTATGTTAGGTAAGATCATAAATTGTGAACAACTTCAATTCTCTTCAAGTCAGCTAAGTTGATGATGAAGAGAGTTATCTAATAAAGCTTTAAACGTCATCGTTTGTTAGCCAGAATATTGTTTTACTCTTGTTGCTTTACTAAGTAAATATTATAGAATTTAATTATGAATGTTTTCCAGGTAGATTAATATAAATAATATGATTACCTTTTGCACAATTCATTCAGATTCTGTGAAATTATGACATAAGTGCTAGAAACAAACTGTAAAATTCATGTTCTTTTTAACATATTAAACGAAATTCTTCAAAAGATTTCCCCCCCAAAAAAATCACATGAAATTATTATGTGTGTATATATATATGTGTGTGTGTGTGTTACGTATTACCATTTCAAATAGCCTAAAACTAAGTTGAATTGTAATTTAGATATAGTAGTTAAATAAATGCCGATATATATCCAATTTATGATATTTGCCAACAAGATTGATACGCACAGTTTTCTTTTTATAATACAAA